>NW_010245161.1:0-18211 GCF_000690775.1 Eurypyga helias | reverse complement strand
TATGATTCTATGATTCTATGGAGGTCAATATTACTGCTTGACTCTTGAATGTTCTGTATTTATATTTTACACAGAAAGGAATAAACAGGAAAGTATTTCAGTTCTAGAATATTATTTCCTTTAGGATTTTAATATAAACTAAGCACCTATATGCCTTTATGTTGCTGCAAATATGTAATTCACCTAACATAAAGCCTCAGTGCTCAAATACATGACATGATACAACTAGAAAAAAATAAAATTACAATAGCAAAGTTAATATGAAATTTAAAAGCAGAGGAGGTTAGATGGTGTAAAAGGACAGAACTACTGAAAACACAGTGCTAAATATTACTTCACTGTCTAGAACAAAAGCTATTACATCGATTTGCAGTAACAAGCTTCAAAGAGAGATAGAAAAACATACCACTTTAAAACTGGCAGCAGCCACATTTGAACTAGATAAAAGAGAAAAGTCAAAGTTGCCTAAGGAGAGGTGCCTGCTGCACAACACAGCGACAGATAAATCCAAAGGACCCTACAACTCCTAAAATGGTCTTTTTGGATAAAGTTTAACCTCAGTTTAGTCAGGACCATGAGAATACTTTTCAGACCATAACAGGAAGAAGATGTTAGAGCACTGCATACTTAACCAGCACAATGAACTGCCTCTACCAGATTGCAGACTGCCAAGATACTTTGAAATGACTAGCCTTGGCCACTTATATTTGTAAAAAGAGAAGAAAGTGGTGTTCCTAACATTGCTTTTTAGAAGTAAAAATTCTATTTACCTGTGATATTTCCCAACATATCTTTAGTGTGGCAAGCCAAATCTTCACTTTCACCATCTTTGAAGTTGCCTATTTCTCCATAATATAGAGCAATCCCAAGTTGCATTATTCGTATAAACATAGGAAGCTGCTGATCAGAGATTGAAAGTTTCAGACTTTCAACTAATGTGTGAATCTGTAACATGAAAGAGAACAAAAGAAAATAGTAACAAAGCTCTGTCATCATTACAGTCATCTTTTAAACCGTACAACTCAATGTTCATTTTGTATGTCCAGTCCAACTCCTAAAAACAAAGCTGCAGTGCCTTGAGGCAAACAATCACTGCCAAAAACATACACTCTTTGGGTTGCTACACAAGAGACCTTCAGGTTGAAAAGTTACATGCATAGTATTTTGCACACACTTTCTTTTTTTTTTTTTTTAACACAATTGTTAGAATCATAGATTCATGGAATGTTTTGGGTTGGAAGGGACCTTAAAGATCATCTAGTTCCAATGCCCCTGCTACGGGTAGGGACACCTTAATTATTAATATTTCCTCTTGCTGCTGAAGAAGTATCTAAAACCTAAGTCACATTAGTGCATCTGATGAAACTTTTATTTTCATTATAGAGTTCCATAAAAATTTCTGCATGCTAAAGAAAACCTAGATATACTGGCTTTAATATACAAGGTCCTTTGCTTGGATTCTCTCTCACTCCCAATGTTGTTGCAAGTGGACAAGTGACAGACGGGAGAAAGGATTCATTCCAACTGAAGTGCAGAAAACGGCTTCCCTGGATATTCAAGCTCAAACATGCAATTAAGCAGGTTTTGCTAAATGAAAGCAAACTTTGCAAAGACTGTAATTACTAGGATGAAATATTTTTCCGTCTTTGTATACTTCAGCTATTTTATTCAATACTTCAAGTTATTTTTATGAATACGTAATCACTCTACAAAGACACAAACGGACTTGATAAAAAAGCTACCTTTCATTAAAATAAGAACTGCATAAAATAAAATTATTTTAATCAAATTCCTGTACATAACACTAGACACATTTCCAGTTCCAGGTCCTGTTTCTAAATGTTGTGGGTGAAAATCACAGAAATGGAAAATAACTACACATCAGCATTGGCCTTAATGTAATCCAATTCAAGATACATGAAAACTGACTTTGTAAACAGCACTGCCTATCCATGGGCAGGAAAAAATACAGTGTTAAAATAAATATCTGTACAAAAATATGCTAATATACTACTAAGACTTCAGTAATAAATCTGTATATATAGATTTATTAATAAATCCAGAGCCTTAGTCAAACAGAATGGGTGACAACACAGTATCAGCCATTTGTAGACTAAAGATTTTTCGGTATTAGAATTCTGCTATTATGAAAGAAAACAGTGTGAAAAAATCCCAAGATAGATTTTGGAAATAAAAAATTATTCCTTCAATAGCTATTTTTCGGGGCCAGTTGATTAAAAGTTGTCCATAATAATTTTCTCTGTGCAGACTAACAACAGGAAGGATAAGGAGTGAATAATTGTCTCAAGATTTGGAAGGAAAGATTTTGCCAAAAGCCTTTTTAAATGTCACACAAGGGGCACATGTCATAGTGGAGGACAGGAACACTAGGCAGCACTGTAGGCAGTGAACATAATTATATAGTGGCTTAACTGAAAGCATGTTACACTCTTGGACTTCTTGTACAGACCACCCTCCCATCACAATCCTGCTCGTACATTGCCAGAGGAACTCATCTGCCTCTCAGGAAGTTGACTCATCTCACCAAAACTGGCAGAAAACTATTTATTTCTTTCTGTCCAGTTAGCTTTCTGTCAACACAGTGAGTAGAATCAGATGACTGTCGGGTCAGACAAACGCGAGTGCTGCTGCAAATAGGGAGAGGCAGGAGTGACATCCACAGTGGAAATCAGCTCATCTATCTCATGTTACCTCGTCCTATCATGATTTCAACAAGAAAAGCAACAAAATATGCAAAACTAATCATTTTACATGTGTTTTGACACATTCTAAAATCAGAAATAGGAGCTCAGTGTGCCCAAATTAAAAGCATACAAATACAGATCCAAGTACTTCAGAACTGTCCTCCTTCAATAAGTCTCAACTTTAAACTCATTAAGATCAGTTTGTCCAAAACTTTGCAATAGATATAGTAGCCAAAATTGTACAGGTTGAACACTAGTCTAAGTCCCTGCACAGAAACCAAATGAGCATATGCTATTACAAAGGTGAAAGTCCTGGAAACTTTCACTCAAGGCCAAAAAACAGATGTGCTTTACACCAAGTGAGCAACACAGAGTATGAAAGTTTTCATTACAAGTATCTTCACAGATTTGGAGAAAAAGATTGAGTGCTGCTGGCCTTTGTCTTTAGCTGGTGTCGTGGTTTAACTGGGAAACAAACCACCAGAAGAAAAGCTGCTGGCATCCAGTAATCTACCCTTCAGGTGCGTTGAGGCTAGAGTAATTTCATGTGCAGTGGAGAGTTTTAAAAAGCTTTAAGCATCCTTGAATTAAATTCCATTAATGAAGTAGCTATATTTACTAACAATAGCTCCTTTTATTTCAATTGTAAGCAAATGTAGCTACATCCAACCGACAGTTCAATATTTTAAAGACTATCTTCTTAAATAACCACATCCTGATGATGCACAGCACACAATCTCCATGTGTACAACAAAACAGTGTCAAGTTTGTGAGGATAACAGATTTGTAGATCTAATTGTTGCATAATAGCATAGCAGTGAAATACTAGAAAAGGTTTAAGATTAAAAAAATCATTTCCTTGGGACCATTATTCTTTGGATCATAATAAACAATTTATAATTGCTTATAAATATCTAAAGGGCTGGTGTCAAGAGAATGGGCCAGACTATTTTCAGTGGTGCCCAGTGACAGGACTAGGGGCAACGGGCAAACTGGAGCACAGGAAGTTCCACCTGAACTTGAGGAATAACTTTACTCTGATGGTGACAGAGCACTGGAACAGGCTGCCCAGAGAGGTTGTGGAGTCACCTTCTCCAGAGATACTCAAAATCCACCTGGATGCATTCCTGTCCAACCTGCTCCAGATGAACCTGCCCTGACGGGGATTGGACTAGATGATCTCCAGAGGTCCCTTACCACCCTGCCCATTCTGTGATTCTGTGGTTAACTCAAATATTAATTAACACTGCCTCCGTGCATTCTAGTGTGTTTTGTGTTTTAGTCCAATATCCACTAAAAATTGTAAGTAATAACATAATAATTACCATTTTTACAACAGCAGCATGTTAAACTATATGGAAGACTGTGTCAGCACTTCCATTAAAGTGTGCTGTCAGAGACTTGTAATCTGGCCATAAACTTTTGCTCTACATTAAAACTTGGCATATAGGACTTCAGCTAGGTACAGAATACTTCTCCAAAATTTACAGAACTATTTGGCTAACTTAAAAATCAGACTTTTTAACATTAAGATTTACTGCCTACATGCAGTAATCATACTGTCACCACAGAACATAAAGACCAAAACTGATAAACTACAGACATTTATATGATGTTTCCTTATTACCACTGGAGTTCATTTAGATTGTGAAGTTATACAGAACATGGTTAAAACATTATACATAATATGACTGAACACATAAATTCTTGCTTAAAAAAGTCAAAATAAGCAAATTTTCAAAACTGAAATTTCTGCAAACGTACGTAGTACCAGACATTGGTGTGCAAGTATCTGACATTTCTTATCTGGATAAATACTCATATGCCCATTGCCATATCCACAAATCTCTAAAATGTGTCTGAAGTAATTAAAGGCATATAGCTGTACAGTACATCGAAGAAATAGAGGCATTTGACAAATTGGACATGATTACTAATTAACTCCTAACCTTAAGTTCACATCAGCGTAGGACTTCCTGAGTCATGAGTCAAACAAATGCAGTTATCCTAACTGAAAGAGTGCCACTTCTAGATTACATTCTGGAGAAATACCCATCAAAATCTATTTCAAAATCAACTATTTTGCAGTGCATATGCCTGAAGATTATTTTTTATGAAAACTTGGGAAAAGCCTAGTATGAATCTGTGTCCTAATTTAAAACGGTTGTCAAATAAATAAATGGGCAGCACTGGTATTCGCTGAGAGTGGGAGAAGAAACCTTACATGCATGACTACCCAGAGCAGGAAAACACACAAACATTTGAGTGGAAGGTAATTAAGTGTCTACCAACTCAGCATTTTGCTTCTGCACTGCAAAATGTAAAGGTGTCACCTAGCATCAGATGTCCACAAGTAATACTGCACCCCTGCTCACCAGGAAACAGGCTGGGCTTGCTAATCCATTTCACCTGGTTCACTACATCATGTTCATACACTGAAGTTTCTGGTTATTTATCAGTTTGAGCTACATTTGAAACAATATCATAAGTTATAAATCCTCTCCATCTTAATGGAGGCAACTTAAAGCATATAGTTAGGTTTATTTCTTTAACAGATTATCCACAGACCTTTTTTTCCTAATTATTATGTTTTCTTTTTTAAAACTTCAGGAAAAATAGAAGATATTAGAGCACATCACTTCCTTTCCTTACATGCTCTACGTAGACTAATTGCATTATATGAACAAAACACAATAAAAAAATCCCTTTAGTAAAAAACAGCAGCATCGCTTTTCATTTTACTTTAAATTGCAAAGTATATTTTAAAAAAACTCTAAAATTCACAAGTAAAAAGCAAAAAAATCTGATACTTACTTTAATAATAGATGGCATTTTGGAGTTGAGGTTATCATAAGTGAAATGCAGACGAGTCCTGAAGGAACATTTGTACAGCAGAGGCTCCTGGTAAAATTCAATTTTGCCACTAGCATTTCTCTTATCAAGACATACAGTGCAGTCAGCAAAGTTGATCATCTTTCTCAGTACCAGATCGGTGGCTTTTAAAAAAGTACATAGGTTAAAAAAATACATTGCACAAGAAAAGTAACATTTGCATACGTGTATCTAGAAGAAAACAATACAAGCTAGTGGTGTGGTCATTATTTAAATCAAAGTACTTGATTATGTGACTAAAGAGAATAATTCAGCATTTCATAGACTTTTTCAGCTGAATACTTAAAAATCAAGGACAAATTGGATATAATTAATTTGAATTTTCATCCCTTCACTGTACCTTAGCTCTGTTTATAAAATAAGAGCACTGCTTTGTGTGCAAGCATAAGACCAATGAATATTATCATCATTCTTCCAGAAAGAATCTTTTTTCCCCTGAAGTTTTCTTTTGAATCTTCCAAAGCAAACGAGCTATTATAATAATATTAACACAAAACATATTTTGTCACAGTATTTTGTAATAATTCTGTCCAGAACAGAGAAATGTGTTCAGTTGTCAGGAAAACATGAATTAAATTCCCTGTTCTACCAGATATCATATGGGTAATCTTGAAATACACTTACTGTGCCCAAATTCAACCTTCAGTAAGAACATCTAGACTTACAGAAATACTGCAAATGTTGGTAATTCAAAGACTAAGACATTCAGATAATGAAGACCAAGATAAATATCAAAAAGTTAGGATTTTTTTCCTGAAAATGTGAAGCAAAGTGAGGCATGTCTTGCAATTTGTATGCCATGCTCACTACAGCACAGCACATTTTACCACCTCTCTAGTCACCCTGTTTCGAGAGTTTTAATCACAGTCACAACAGAACGCCTTATGATGTTACTGCTCATGCACAACAATACAAACAGATTACCTAAGCACTCAATGCCAGCCGCAAGCACAAAACCAAATGCAGTCACAGGATGGCAAGCATGAGCAGAGAAGACTACAAAACACATTGTAGTTATCTGTATTATGTAAGTATACGTTAAGAATCAATCTACATTATTAGAACTGGCTCTGCAAAATGAAGGACAAGGGAAAAATATTAAGAAATAAAGAGGCAGAATGTAGCTAAATTCTGACAAAAAGTGTCATTTTTATTACAAATGCCAATTTCTATATACATTTGAGTACCCCCACTGTGTTATCTAAACCAAAATATATCTACTTACCAGAGATGTCCATAAATGCTCGATCCCAAAATTCATCGACTGTGTAGCATTCTGCAGAAGTGATATTGACTGAGAGAACAATATCATCCTCCACATACTTTAATATGAGATTGTTGATCACAATGTTGACGTTATTTACAACACGCCTAATCAAACTCTGAACGTAGCCTGTAATATAATACCAATTTTTAGGAGTTATAAGGAAGTCATGATGCTAAATTCAATTATTATTAAAGTCATTATACCCAACTTGTATCTTTTAAAATCAAAACAAACCAAGTATGATCCTTTATTTATTCAAAAATCATAAGACTTCACTCTTTAATATTCAATGCAGTTAAGTCAATCAGCATCCTACAAAGCTAATAATCCATAGGAAAATAATATGTAAACACTAGGAATATAATATAGTTTAAGACATTAATTTTTGATGGTAAGAATCAACTTTCAAACTAATTAAGAAAACAAGTTTCTGGATTATTGTAGACAAAGAATTGTAATGACAATTACGTTTACACTTGAAAGATATTAAGAAATAATTTTGGAAAAGTGAACACCAGTTGCTAGGTTACATTTCAAGTCTGGATATATTATGTCTATTTGCCCCCTCACCTAGTTTTTTAAAAGTTAACTAACAACATTAATATGCCTAGTACTTTTTTTCGTTCTAAAAGCTAATATATCCACATCATGATTAGTAAGACCCCTGTGAGGTATAACAAAACCAATTTCTGTCAACAACCCAAATAGTAAGCACCTGCACTGTAGCCTGTTGGAAAGAAATCCATTTTAATTTTTTCAGACATAATGTGATTGGAAAAATGATCTCGTCTGTGAATTCCCAGTATGCGGTAAACACTCATATTTTACCAATATGGTAAAGAAATTAAATACTACCCATATTCATGTATTTTATGTATACTGAATGTAACTATGGAGCTAACTCATTTGTGCTGGAAAAAAACCAAGCCTTAAAATTTCTAGGTTTTAAAATTTAAAACATTACTCACAATCTACCTAAAAACACATTTAGTACATGCTATAGAAGTCTACTTTGGTAACCACGCTGTAAAAAGGCCAGTTAATGATACAGGTTTAAATCCACAGGCTTCAAGAGTAGTTTCTTGACACTTGCACTAAATGTTTATAGCAACAGTTTTAAATTCAGATAAAACGTAAAATAAAGATCAAAACACTGTATGATAAGTAGGAGCAGACTCAGGTTGCTACTTCCATTCTACTCTGCTTTTTCTAAGTATTCATCATTTTCACACTTAAATATTACTTTTCACCTTAGAGTATATGGAACACTTCACCATTATATAAGTGATTTTGAGTTCCACAACTGCAAATTTACAAAGTTGACATAAAATGTTTTTCCCTTCTTCGCATTCAAAGCCTCCAACCACTTCTTTTATTAAATGTAAAACATGCTTTGCTACCATTAGCAGAATATTTTGATTCTGATGAGGTGCATTTCTACGTTTTAAAAGTGTTTCAATATTAAAAACTTAATTGTAAAACACTTATCATGTTTCTTATCATAACTCTGCTTGCTTCATTTTATACTATTCTTGAGCATACATCACCCTTTCAGCAAAGCTAGTTCCAGCAGGACAGAAATAGCATTTTAACATCTCCTGCCATCTTAAGAAGATTGTAAGTGCATACAAAGAAAGTCTGGAGAGTGTTTTAGACCCACTATCTACAGAAACAGGAATACCAGAAATGCAGTGAAGTTCAAAAATTTGAAAGCTTAGTACTGTCAGATTTCTAACATAATCTGAATTTACTTTTTTAGCATATCCATCAGAAAAAAAACCCACCATTGAATATTATGTGGTATAGCTTGTTTTTAAGAATTTTCTCACTGACTTAAAATGGTACCATACTTTTAAGTTATATGCATTCAGGAAACCAGATGTAATCTTTCAGTAATTGAGGGGCATAAGAGACTGGCACAAAACATTTAGTTGCTTTTCTTAATTTCAGCATATATTTTGCAGACTTCATAACTAGCAACTATAAAATCATAACTAATAATATAATTATTATTTTAAAGAAAGATACTGCTTCATTGAAGACCATGAAGCCATCCTTCCACAGGACTGAAGTTGTCAATATTTTGCTTTCAAGGGTCTTTCAAATTCAATCTAATTTACATTTTCCTGCTGTGAACAACAAAAACATTACAAATCCAGCATCATAGCAGCCAAAAAAAAAAAAAGTAAGTCCTACTAATAGTTTCCAGCAGTACTCAGGAAAAGAGCAACAATGCTCTCATCTGTGTCTTCTTGCCTGGATGAATAAAAAGAGGGAGCAGATGTCTATCTTCCAAATGAAACAGAGGTCATGGATTCAATAAAAACCTTTGTTTCACAATTCTGAAAAGACATTCCTAAACTAGTGGTGCAGTATATTGTTAAGAGTACTCTAGAGGTACCAGCTTTCTTATTAAGTTTAGCTTCAAATATACTAGAATTAGATCCTCATGAGTGAGGGTCAGCCTTTTAAAGAAAATGAATTTAAATTGTAATTCTTACTATTCAAATCAAAGTAATGAGAACATCAGCATATTCAGTTATAATATAGGGTTTTTTTAAAAAAAAGGTTTGTTTTTAAATACCAGTGGGAGAAAACAGGTGAGGGTTGTTTCTTATTCCTGTAATTTTTTACGTATAACACTATGACCATCTGTACCACTACAGTTCACGTATTCCATGATCAAGTGACTAAAAATACTAGAAAATCTGTAGAGGTAAAATTTTCTCCTGAGGTGCAACACAAAATCCACATGTATGCTTTTTCCAAATTCTCCAGAACCCAGCAGGCTGCACTGTGCACCAAGAGCTACAAATGCAGTTTCAGATCCAACCCTCCAAAATATTGTAAGCACTATAGTCCACAGAATGGTCTACTGATTTAACAGAGTTGGTATCATCAGACTGGTAACACAGATATTGTTACTAAAGCTACATTTTTAGCTAAGGTCTGTCTAGCTCCGCCTCTGAGAATGCCACAAAGCTAGAAGACAAATCTTTCAGCCTACAACAGCAGTATGATATCAATATCCTCCAAAGACAAAAAAAAAAAGACATCTAAGCAGATGATTCAACATCTTACTAAATCCAGGACGTGTAAATTCAAGCTTAGCAAAACCGTATGCTATGCCACAGAGGATAAAATCCTCTTAAAATCCTCCTCCATGAGGAGGCCTCTACTCATGGATGCCATTTACCACATAGGACCAAGGTAGTGCTATTTATGCATCAAAAACCAAAAGCAAAACCAACTGTAGTTAGAGAACTTTGCCACAAGGGAAATAACAGTCCATTTAATAAGTTAAGATTTGACTAATGCTTTCTGAATCACTAGACTTCACTACCAACATACTCTATGCAGTTGACAAAGGAATGTGACGACAGTGAAGGAGGTAATAGTGCCCCACAGTTTCGCAAAGGCACAAAGTACATCCAGAGAATCTAGCAAATAGTAACATAAGAAGGCACCAGATCTGATGTATTTGCAGTACTGTAGCAAGGTATGTGCAAGTTGTATCCGCACACTAATCAGTAAGAACCAAAATATATTCATGAAAGATGACACGGTAGCCAATTTTCAATGTACATGTTGCATCTGGACCTGAGGCAACATCTCTTGAAATGTTTTACCTCCATCAGGTGCTAAAACTTCACCATTAGAACAAGCAGAGCTCTAGCCTTTCACTAGGACTACACCTTTCTGGGAGGTCCACAGGTAACACTGGCAGAAACAAACAGGAGGAACCAAAATTCTAAGCTTGGGCTGACAGTGGTATAACCATCCAATTCTTTGCCAAGCCTCTGACGCCTGCTGTTCAGAGGGGAGATGCCAAGAACCCAACCAAGGAGCTGCCAGAGCTGAAGCGCTGTCCATGGTAGGACACGGTGGCTGTCACCAGTCCTGCAATCCCAAGCCACCCAAATTTATGGATCTCCAAGCTTTTTTAAGACAGCCTACAATCTGACTCCTCAAATACCCGTTCCAAAGCAAGATGATACTCTGTAGTACATAATATTCCACACAGCAAATTTCACTGTGTTTTCTTTTGATTCAAGGCAATATAAACTTCCTGTTAACAAAAGACAAAAAAAAAAAGCCTAACACAAAACTGCCCCGTCTTTAACCTATCTAAAATTACATGCCCCAAGGAGACAAACTGAAATCGAAGAATTCTGGAATGAATTTGCATTTTTCTGCACAAAACACCCCCAAAATACTCCAAATTTCTGGGCAAACTCATCAGCAATAGTAATCAGATACACAGTTCCTTAGGCATTTTGGTATCATATAAATGTCTCCAAGTTCCAATGAGCTGAATTCCACAGGGAAAAAAAAAGTGATTAACATCTCTGCCAGTAGAGACAGGACTCAATAAGAAACGTCTCTCAGACTTATTACTCTCATACACAGAAAACCTTACCTTTAAAAGTATTGTAAGAATCTGAAAACAAAATGTCTGAAAACATACAGGAAAAGAACTTAACGTGAACCACTGAGCAATTAATTAGCAGAAAACAAAGTAATCCAAAACAGGAGAACTGGAGCAGTAGAGGAGAAAATCTAACATGCTACCGTACATTTCTCATGCTAATCTATCTTCACTATAAACTGAGTCCTGTAAATTTAAGGATTCAACAAAAGGGAAGGAAAAAATATAAGTATTAACTACATTTGATTGCAATTTGGTCCTGTCTCATTCTATTCAATTATTTCACTCACCTTTATGTGTGATCTGTAGGATGGAGATATAATGGTTTAACTGAGATATTGTGGCCACCCGAAAAAAAGGTAGGTATTTTCTATCACCCAAATACAATCCAGCTTCTGAAATTATGGGTAATTACCTGGAGGTAAATCAGGGTCAGGAGAAGCAGATTGCTGAACTCGTCGTGGTTTTACTGCTGATTTCATGCTTTCCGTGGTACTGCGGTTTGTTGAACTGGAACCACAACTTTCATGGTCTTCCTGCTAGAGGAAAAGAAAGCAACTGATTCAACCAAATGAAAAGAAAATAAATATGGGGAGAACAACTTGGTGAAGATTTGGTAAATTAAACTTCTGTTACTGTTCTTCCATCACTTCAGTCCTGTGAAATCATCTAGCTATAGAAATGATTACAAAACTAGCTGAACAACATAAAAATTACTTGTAAGTAACACTTTCACTAACTTTTATTTTAAAAAAACAGTCATTTAATTATTAATTTCAGTTGAAAACATTTTTATCTGCATTTCTGTTGAAACATTCCTTCAGAGAGGGACAGAGTTCTGCAGGCTACCAAAACAAATATGAGCAACTAGTGAATTTTATGAGATTACCTCAGATAGTTCCACGATGTCAGAGTCATGTCCTTCCTAACACAGCTCATTGAAGCTGATTCACAAAGAAAAATATTTTTGCAGACTTGTAAAATCGTAAAACATGGCCCCAGAAAAGATAAATGGACTGAGAGCACCTGCTCATCTTGAGCTCCTACATAGCTCATTCACCTTAAGGAATTCAGAAGCAGGAAACATGGCTCATAATTAGAGAATAGGATATAAGCCTTACAAGATGAAATTCACAGACACAAGAAAATCTTAATTAGCTGAATATAGGGTTTTAAATACCCTGCTAGTATTCCCATTACATTCCACAATGACAGTTTAACTATAAGACTCAGGTGCAAGAGAGCCAAGAAAACTAATGCAAATATTCTTGCAAGTGTATTAGAAGAGCAGGTTAGAAAGGAAGCAAATTCTTACAATTTTTGACCCAAGCCAAATTTTCTCTTTGATAGATGTAGTCTCACACAAAAAAGCTATAGTATTCTGAAGTCCTCTAATCACTAAAAAGCAAACAGCTTAAACTGTGCTGGGTTTTTGTACAGGATAGATCATGCGTTTCCCTGTGTGCTGCCTGGCATTTTTAATAATCTCAGAGAAATTACAAAATAGAGTTTTCACATTACTTGCTTCTTAATGATTTTTTTTTTATTTTTCATGCAAATGACATAAATTACGTATAATGATACATGTTAAATAGAAGTCTACAACTTCTTCAAAAACACTTGAAGAGAGAGTTTTATCCTTCCACTCTGTATTTAGAAAAACAGAACACAGAGGGAAATCCTCTGATAAAGTGGAAATACCATTTCAATAAAAATAAAGATGATAAGCAATATAACCTTACCCTGGGGGGAGAGGGGGAGGAGGAAGAAAAAAAAAAAAAAAAGGCTGAACTTATTTAGAGAAATTGCAGAAGACAGAATAATTCATACATTCAAAGGGTAGACAGTAGTTTCTAAAAGAAGGATGAGTTACCACAAAGGAGTTGAGATTTTCCAGTCACTAATACAGCATTGAAACAAGCCACTTGTTATGTTTTATTTTATAGTTTTTTCACCATTTCAGTCATATAGGACCTTCCATTCCAGCGCATGAAAAAGTGAAGCAAGTGTTCAGCATCAACGCTGTTTGGAGAGTATTCGTTTGCTTCATTATGTCTGACAACCTTCTGATGCTTTTCAGCGAGGAATGTGAGTCTCCTGAAGTCTCCTTCAGAACTTCTAACTACAGTGCAATTTCATTAGAAAGCCACTATCCTCTTCCTGGCATAGCTGAGCAATAATGACAGTTTGAGGCTCTTGCTTTATCTTTAAATCTTGGATAACTGAAGCCTTTTCATCAATACATATATATTTTTACAACTGAAAAAGCTCACCTCTCCTTCACATCTCCAGCTTACTGAGAAAAACTAGATCGTAGACTTTTAAGCTAAAATTTTTGAAACAACTTTTAAGCATACTCTCTTCTCTTGGAATCCAGTTCGTGGGTAGCATCAAAATCTTTTTTTCAGATGAGTCACCATACTGCTATTTACGTTTTGAACTTGCAAACAACCCTGACATATCAGAGACCAAACACCTTAATTAGCACATTTCTTTCTTTCCTGAGCTCACTTACGGTTTATACAGAATGCTGTGGTGCAACTATTTAATTATTTGATCACATTACACCTGCCTTTTAATATTCACGATGGCTACAAGAAAAAGAAAAGGAGGCCAGGGAGGTGGGGAAGGCATTCTATTTCTGAAGTGGTAACTGGATCAAGCTGACTACATTCAAGTTTAACTTGTCCATCTGCATACTGACACAACCAAGTTCGATGAATCTTCTCATAACTTCATGCAAAATCTATGCGATGTTTTAATTGTATACAGCATTAGTAACACTTAAAGATGAAATAAGAGTGGTTTAAGCTTTTATCAGAGTTAGGAATACACATTAGCACACTGAGTTTAGAGGAGAGGGGGTTTGCTTGTTTTAAAGGGAAGCGGAGAACCTTTAGATAGTGTTAATTTTGAAAGAAAGTCTCAAATCTTAACCTATAAATAAATTAAATACAATAACCTTTTTATATTTCCCGGAGCCTCCAGTCTGTTGTGATGGAAAATGGTTACAACCATTCTGAATATGACTTAATCCCCATGAAGTAACAGAGCATACCTACACTGAAGAAAAATTCAACCTGACCAAACATTTGAAAGGGTTTCTTTTTAAATATAAGATAACATCCATTCATTTCCTTACATTACACAATTAGCAAAAAGGTTTTAGAGCTGCAGGGGGATTTTTTTGAACATGAACACAAAGCTATTTATCACAACAACTACTGATACTTCATAAAGCAAATGATGTATTCTTTAATTACCAGAGGATGATAACAGCAGCCGTGACCTTACAGGAACTACATTCCTACGTAGACGTATATCCAAAATCTTTCTGTATCTGCACGCATCTGCTCAATGTTAACTTTAAGAGCACACTATTAATTTCTGAAACATGTGGCTGTCTCATAAGCCCAGAAGTAAAACATGTTCATTAAAGAGATGGGAAAAAGTTCCAAGCAAACTGCCAAAACTAGCATAATTATGAAACTATTTAACACTGGAACCAACTAGAGTCACACACTGTGTCTAGATCACAGTGATGTCATCAGAAACACCCAGCCAAAAGGCACTAAAACTACTGCACTCCCATAAATCCACCTCACACCAGATGAAAACCATCTTAAAGTTAAAGTCAAAATTATACTGGGGGTAGAAAGGGAGTTACATTCTAAAAGTGCTAATAACTATAGTCATAGTAGGAGATTTGATAAATACCCATTCATTTTAGCATTAACGAGTGATTCCAAACAACAGTCACAACAGCAGAAAACTAAAAATAAAATCTCTTCCCACTACATTGTATAAGTAAAGCCTAGAACACATAAATTTCAGCATGAGGTCCTGCTTATGGGAGTTGTTACACAAATGTACCTTGGATCAGGACAAACAGAAGTTTGCACAACCAGGCCCTTTCTTTCCCTTTTGACAAACGCATCAGACCAGGTACTCAGCTGAAATATCTGAAATATTTTTTAGAGCACTACAGTTACATCTAAAACTGTGCAAGTCATAAGCAACGTGCTAAAGACACCTAGGCTAGTAAATTTACATATATGCTCCGCAGTCAATTTTCTGCCGCAATATAAAACAGTTATTGCAAGGTTTAAGGCAAATTCCAATTGGCAACACCCAACCACTTATTAAAGGAGGTTTATTACGATCTTTCCTAATAAGCGGAGCTTATCATCTATGTTTATTATTCTGTTCTCCAAATATAAAATACATAGTTCTTTTTCTCATTAGAGATGCCTTTTCATTTTAAAAATACATAAATACTGTTTCATGTGCAAGACTTTCAAAATGCCTCATAAAAACGCTTAATGGGAGAAAAGTGTGTTCTCTTGGAGTTCACTTAGCTATTTATGCAAATACTGTCCCTCTGCTTTCACCAAATCAAGTTAAAGACAAAGACAAATGAGTTTTTTTTAAAAAAAAAAAAAACACCACACACACCACAGGAAAATGTGTAAAACCAGTGACAATCATTAATTAAATTTTAAAACCCGAACCAATCCTAAGTAGCTACTGCACAAACTTGTAGAGTTCTCCATCACCATTTCCTCTCTTCCTCTACAAATTTTGCTTTTTCTGATCCTTTGTCATTTCTAAAACAATTAGCTTAATATCCTTTACAAGTCAGTAAGACATATATTTCTGTAAAGCATATCTTAAATTGCAAGATGCAAAAACTGCAAGAGAGGGAGTAATTTCCCACCAGTGGACTCTGCTTACATGGCTGAGTAGCTAGTTGCCTGTGGCAAGACTGAAAGTAATAAGGAATATTCAGAATATATTCATTCTAGCAAGGCCTTTAACATGATCTCCTGCACAGAGCTTATTCACAGATTGCTGAGATATCAACTGGACAGTGGGAGATAAGTTGCGTGAAAAAGGGGCTGGATCACTACAGTCAAAGGATTGTGATCAGGAGTACAAAGTCCAACTAGTGGTTGGTTACTTGTGGCATCCTTCATGGATCAAAACCAAGCACATGCTGTTTAACATCCCTATTGAAGACCTGGAAGACAGGATAGGGACACCTCAGCAAGGCTGTGGATGTTACCAACGTTAGGGGAGGAGCCAATGCACTAGTGGGCAGGGATCCCACTGACACGGACCCTGAGAGGCTGAAGAAATGGTTTGTCAGGAGCTCCATACAGTCCAGAGGCAAACACTCAGTCCTGCCTGTGTGGGATGGAGGCACTCTGTGTAAGTGTACAGACTAAGGGCCAAATTGCTAGAAAACAGCTTCGCAGGAAAGAGCCCATGGGTCCCAAAGAGCAGCAAGCTGAACACAAGTCAGCAGTATGCCCGTGCTGCAAAGAAGACCACTGTGTGCTGGGCTGTATTAGCAAGAGTGAAACCAGGGGCACGATTCTTCCCCTCTCTGGCCCTTCTGACATGTGTGGAATACTGCACCCAGCCCAGGGCTCTCCAGTAGATGGACATGAACATACCAGAAGCAAGTCGAGTGGAGGGCCACCATGGTAGTTAGAGGGCTGAAGCACAAAAGGTCTCCCTCAGGAGAGGCTGAGACAACTTTGGATTGCTTGACTAACCAACCAAGAAGGGAGAAGAGACATCCTGCTGCTGTGTAGAGCTGCAAGCTGGGAGCGGACAGAGAAGAGGGAGACAGACCCTGTGTCTGTTGCCATTCATCCACTCACAGCACGCCTTTGACAAATCCACAATACAGGCAATTCCAAGCAGGCCAAAAGCTATTTCACCAGGAGAGGAGTCAAATATTGGAAAAGGCTGCATGGAGAGGTGGCAGAGTCTCAATCCTTGGAGCTATTCAGCACTTGGCCCTAGCCCCGAAGCAACCTCCTCTAACAGGACTTGCTTTGGGCACAAAGTTGGACCATACCATCACCAGAGATCATCACTAATTGCTCTACAATTCTTCTCCATGCAAAAATGAAACAACTAAAGATTATCTTAAGATTACACTACAACTTCAATTAAAATGGCAAGCACTATCAAGATCTTGCTTTCAAAAAGGTATTTATGTTCCACTGCTACATAATTGTCAATAAGCATTATATATATACACAAATGGACAAATTCACTCATCCTACACTTCTGTCTAACCTTGCAACAAGAGTTCTGCTGGTTCGCACAGTTCAAGCATTACTTAGACATGAGTCAACTTTAACATAGCAATAATTTCACTGCACAATTATGCTGCAAAGAATATTTTACTAAGAGTCAACAACAAAAAGTGAAATATGGAAACAGACTATCGACTTTATTATTTTTCTAACGACCAGCAAACCAGAAGCATAACAACACTGAAACAGGAAAAGAGACTTAAACATGCCATCTATAAATCTTTTGGAAGGTGCAAGTTACTAGTCTAATGCACACTAACTTTAAAGTTACATACGTAAATGTCTATTTAAATTATGACAGTATAAAATACTGAAAAGAATATTTTGCTAAATCAGAATTGGTTACTATTTAGAAGAATAATTAGGAAGTTCTGTATACATGAAAATTATATATAGGTTACACATACACACTTATTCTATATTCAAAAGTCTATTCAAGACAGTACGTTTTCTTACACTCCTACAAAACCCGATTTGAAATCTTTTCAAACTGGCAAATCACATAACTCACAGTGAGCACTCAAAGATTAAACTCTGTCTTTCTCTATAGCAAATGTGAGCATAATGGAAGGTCTTTATTTTTGTACTTAATTTTTTTTCAGTACTATGTCATGTATAACAATGTCCAAAATCATATCTTTAAATTATGTACCAGACTACTGTGTTGGGTTTGTGTAGTGTTGGGTTTTGGTAGTGGGGCAAGGGCCACAGACTCCTATAAGAAGCTGCCAGAAACTTCTCTGGCTCAGGGGGACCTGCCTCGGTCATAGAATCACCAACTATCACCTAGTTCCAACCCCCCTGC
>NW_010245160.1:418-645 GCF_000690775.1 Eurypyga helias | reverse complement strand
GGATGGATGGATGGAGGGAGGGGTGGAGGGAGGGAGGGATGGAGCGATGGCGACGTCTCACGTAATGCCAGAAGGAACACCTGGTTGATTAAATTACACCCAAGGCGGGCTGAGAAGCGGTATCTAGTGTCACCCCTCCCGGGGTCCCCCCTCACACGTTCGCAGTTCACACGTTCACCGACACAACTCCTGTGCGCTGCTGCACTGACACCTTACACCGTTTTTAC
>NW_010245160.1:0-213 GCF_000690775.1 Eurypyga helias | reverse complement strand
TTACCAGCTCAGCAGATGAAGAGGCGCCCTAAAACACCTCCCCAAACCTAGGACAGCCTGCAAGGCAAGTCCCACCCTCCTGCAGCAGGGCTCTTTTAGGGCCCCCTCCCGCAGAACAGCCCGGGGAGCAGCCCCTGCGCTGACCTGGCCCCTGGGTGGGGGGCACGGGGAGCGAGACGCCCGCGGGCAGGGGGAGAGCGCCCGGCGGCCGCT
>NW_010245159.1:2428-2651 GCF_000690775.1 Eurypyga helias | reverse complement strand
CCAGCAACTGCTTCCTTCCCACCCCCCAAAATACTGGTCCCTGCAGCAGCACCCCTCCGGGGGCTGGGGGGCTGTGGGATGGGGGACGTGCTGGGGCAGGCGGGAGCAGATGGAGCAGGAGTGTGTCAGGAGAAGCTGGAAATCCATGTCAGGTCCCGCAACCGGCCCTCCGTCAGCTGGGCTCCCCCGGGGGGGCTGCCCCCAATCCCTTTGCAGGAGAGAG
>NW_010245159.1:2009-2273 GCF_000690775.1 Eurypyga helias | reverse complement strand
GGGTAGGAGGAAGGTCTACCCTCCTCCTCCTTGGATATTTGCAGCTGAGTCGCCTCTCTGCTGCATTTAACGTAAGAAAGCCCAAAAAGGGCAATAAAAGTGGAGTAATGAGACCCAAGATCTCAGGGGAAAGGTTTCCCCCCGAGCCCACCCTGCTGCCAGGGGTGCTGGCAGCACCCACGGGGGTCCCAGCAACCCCTTGTCCATCTACACCACCCCTTGCACCTTCTCACCCCCCCCCCCCCCCCCCACCCGGCGCCCTTC
>NW_010245159.1:1388-1931 GCF_000690775.1 Eurypyga helias | reverse complement strand
GGGGGGGGCATCGCCTTTGGCAGCTGAGATGGACTGAGTTGCCTTTCAATCTGCCATGGAAGGGTTAAAAGGAAAAGAAAAGGCTCTAACCAGACAAAAATAGGGAGAAATCTTGGAGAGGAGAGAGAGAAGGAGGAGCGGAGAGAGGGAGAGAAGAAAGGAGGTGGAAGTGGAGGAGGACAGCAAGTGGCGGAGTGAGGAAGAAGAGGGGGAGGAGGAGAAAGGTCTAATGGCTTTTCCATTAATTGCGCCATTACCCACTTTCATCCCCACCTTGCTTCCCCGCATCCAGCCTCCCGATCCAGACGGAGGGGACCCTGCGGCACTGGTGGGAGGGCAGGGACACGGTTCCCACCCACAGAGGGTGCGCGGGGACAGGGCCAGGGTCCCCAGGGGCTGATGGCCTCCAGAGCCACCCTGGCTGTTCCAGAGGGTGAGGGCAATCTGTGCCCTGGGGGTGCGATGTACCCCAAAACGCCCCCCCTGCCCATGCTTGTCTCCTCCCCATCCCACTCCCACGTGGAAGGGGGTTCATTCGCCACC
>NW_010245159.1:927-1223 GCF_000690775.1 Eurypyga helias | reverse complement strand
GGCCCCCGCCGGATCTAACGTCCGGGGCCCCGTGGGGGCCGCAATGTGACCTGCCCCCCCCCATCCCGTGCCCACCCCCACGCTGGCACGCGTGTTCAGCCCCACACACGTGACGTGGCGTGTTCCCATAGCCGGGAGAAGGGATCCATCCCTTTCTTCCCCCAGGGACTCTGCTGCACCCCTGACCCCCAGCCCTGGGCCAGGGGGCCAAGCCTCCCGCAGGGACCCTGCCGCCATCCCCAGGTTCTCCTGCCTGGAAAGGATGTGGCTCCCCCCCAAGGGGTTCTTCCTTTCCG
>NW_010245159.1:333-827 GCF_000690775.1 Eurypyga helias | reverse complement strand
GGGTGAGGGGGTGTCAGGCTTCTGGGTGCTGAACATGCTCTGCTCTGCCGATGATGTTTTCCCAAGCGGGAACTGCTGCATGGCTCCACTTCCCCGTGCCTGGGGATAACCCAAGGGGAGCAGGAGCTTCGGGTGGGACCTTCCCCCTCCGGGCTGGGGGCTCTCCCACCAGCTCCCAGCGAAGGGGAGCATTCCCAGCTCTCCCCCAGGGCCCTCAGGATCCTCTCCTCAGCCGATGTCTGTTCCCACCACCCCAAGGTTTGCTCCCACAGGGATCTGGAGAGCCAAGCTGTTCTCCTGCTGCCATGCGGGGGTCTGGCCGCCTGATGGAGACCTTCATCCCCAGCAGCTCCTCTCCATCACCAGGTTGCCTCTCCAGAGGTGCCTCCTGCTCTCCCCACACCAGCTCCACCAACAGATACTTAGCTCCTGCACCCCAGCATGGGACTGCACCCCACAGGCAGCTGCCCCAGGGGGCTCGGGGAGGAGCAGCG
>NW_010245159.1:0-213 GCF_000690775.1 Eurypyga helias | reverse complement strand
CCAAAATTACCGGGACAGTTTCGCATGCAAGCTGGGGTCTGGGGGATGCTCAGTTGCTGTCCTCTGGGAAGCTGAATTGGGGGTTATTTTTAGATAAGGATTATAAATACCGTGGTAAGGAGAGCTGATTTACATGTACGTGTCTGCCAACGTGCCCTGTCCCTGCAGGCCCCGGCGCTCGCTCCTGCGGCCACACGGAACTGCTTTTGGCCA
>NW_010245158.1:0-7929 GCF_000690775.1 Eurypyga helias | reverse complement strand
GCCCGGGCGCAGCGACGGGCCGTGGGGAACGGGCAGCTCTGCCGCCCGCGGGAGGGCAGGGAACGGGGCTGGGTCCCCGCGAGGCTTTTCCTTTACCGGAACAGGGTGCGGGTTTGTGGCGCTCTGAACAGTCTCTGCTGCGTGCCCGAAAACACCTTCCTCCGCTCCCCGCGACAGCCCGGGCTTGTAACAAGCGGTTGTTCCCCCGTTCTTTCTCCGTGGAAGCAAAAATCCGGAGTTTTGAGACTTTTTTCCCAGCGCCAGTTCGGGTGCGCAGAGCCTCGAGGCAGTTCATGCCGCTGCGCTTCCCTCCGTGCCCTTCCCAAGCACAGCACCGGGAATCCGCGCTCCCGGCCGGTGCTGCCGGTGGGTGAGGGGTGGCAGCTCGGTGTGTCACCCCGTGACCGCAGCCTGTCCCCGGGTCACCCCGGCTCAATGGTAAAATGTATATGCTATGTGTTTCCACCTTGAGATGTCTTTTTTGTAGAATTCAATTTAATATACCGACATAGATTCATAGGAACGTTGGTAAGATGTAAACCGACAAACAATTCACGCTGATGAACTTCATTAATTAACCTGACTGGTCAAAACGTGCTGCGCACTTGACAGGCTGTCCACTGAGCCTTTGGTTCTCAGGACATTCCTGTGATGGGATGTTCTGCCGTGACCGTGGCAGTGCCGACCGGTACATGGCACCGAAGCCGGGGAGGGCCCCAGACCTCGCTCAG
This sequence comes from Eurypyga helias, assembly GCF_000690775.1. Lineage (NCBI taxonomy): Eukaryota > Metazoa > Chordata > Aves > Eurypygiformes > Eurypygidae > Eurypyga > Eurypyga helias. The sequence goes on along the minus strand of NW_010245158.1, from coordinate 7,198 downwards.
AAGGCCGGCGATGCGGGAGCTCAACTCAGAACGGCCGTCGCTTTGGGAGCGCAAGGGGAGGGAAGAGCTGCGGGTACCACATGGCAACAAGGAGGGGAGCTGGGAAGTGATGAAGTGTAGCTTTTTGGCTGGCGATCCGTCTGCAAGGCACCTGCGAGGCTTCAGGGCCATCGACCAGGCTGTTTGAGTGTTTGCTGAACAGGACACAAGGCCATGCAGTGTAGAAAGAGAACAGGATTGGAAGAGTGCACTCACTCACGTTTGCCCAGGATGGGCGGGCTGAGGAGAGATAAATGCCACGTGTATGTCACAGGATAATACTCCGGTAACTTTTAATGAAGGCAGGTGCGACGACGCTGACCCAGTTTTCTCAGCCAGAGCTGTTGGTGCCCGTGTGGTGTCACACACTGGGGGCTGGTTGGCTGGCCCAGGGTCTGTGCTGGCTTCCATGGCTCAGTGCAGTGAGAGACTCAGATTTTGAGGTGTATCTTCATGCGACAAGTACTCAGTTTTATTGGCCTCAGGCTTTTTCCCTGTCCTAGCTGCCAAGTGCCTGTGAAGCATGTCAGTGCTAGCATCCTACATCAAAATCCTACCCAGTTTGTCAGGATGCAAAGAAGTGGCTTGAGCACTGCTGGAGGTTGTTTTTCTTTTTTTTCATTCTTCTGCCAAGTTATCTCTTCAGCCTTTCTTCCAACATGATACTACCTGCATTGCTTGGGCCATACCTGCAAAACATGTCCATATTTCGGTGTCAGTGCCTTAAGTCTTCTCACCAGAGACAACAAGAGATTCAGGATCTCAGCTTGGCTTTGGTACTTTCTCCCCTCATCCTCCCTTTGGTAAGATGATACTTGAGTAGTTCTTGAAGTGTCCAAGGAAACAGAGGAAGAGGTACTATTGCTTTGATTGATGGATTTTTAATGCTTATCTTCAATGTCCTGTTGTTTAAATGTGTAATATTTCACATGGACTTCAATTTTTATAAGATCATGGTTTCCACTGCAGCTGTGTAAGAAAAGAAAGGAAAGGTGACTGACAGTTTTCGCAGCAAGCATTTTGAAGGGGAAAAAAATAGCGTAGAAAGACCCAAGAAGAGGAAAATAAAGATATATATAAAAAAAAGAGTCTGAATGTTTGGCTAAACAGGAGGGAATAGATTTATATGGGTAAAAAAAGCGGACAGGATTTGATAATTATCTTCAAGCAGAGAATAGTCAAAACTTAGCTTACCATAGTGTTTGAGCCTTGGGGGGGTGGAGAAGACACAGCGGTGTTATTCACTGTAATGAAGAAGGAGAAAATGAAGAACATGATTGCAGAACAGTAAAATCAGTTTGGGTCAAGCCAAGTGTGACGAGGTGGTGAATCAGCCAAGATTAAAGATCCAAGAAGCTCTAAAGGATGCTTGATTGAATGGAGAAAAAAATACCAGCATGGATAAATATGACTGAAAGTTGTCAAGAGTAAGTGATAAATAAACCCTCGTGGACAGATGAAATTACTTAAGAATGCAGGTTTAGGGATGTGAGACTCCAGCGGCTGTCCAAGGGCAGGATTCCTTGCCAGTTTCTGACTGATCTTTTTTATATTTATTTTCTTCAGAAGTGTGGGGGCAGCTTGTGCTGAATCGCTCCTTTGGGAAGGTTTTACTCATCTTAATCACGGGTGATCAAACAGCAAACTCATAGGATGAGTAAAGGTTTTTTGATTTCAATTATAAAAAATGATGGCTGAGCAAAGAAACCCATTAAGGCACGTATCTTTATTAAATTCTAAAACCTTCCAGTCATCAAGATTTACAATTACTTTGCATTGTAAATTCTGTAAGTAGAAGTTGGAGACAATCACGTAAATGATTGTGTTCCCGTCTCCTGAAGAAAAGCAGAAAGTAGTTCTTTGATGGGGAGTCACTATACATATGTATACAAAGCGTTGACTTTTGAAGAAATATACTGACCAATGTGGCTGTTCTTTTAGTGACAATATTAAGGTCCTGATGATAACTCTTGGGAGAAAAATTAAGTCTTTTCCAATTTCCATTAAATACCTCACAAACTTGCATTCAGCTACAGGTTGAAACAAGCTTTGGCTTTCTTACTCTTCAGTGCTGACATCATTCTGGAAAACAAGGTAAACCTTTATCAGGCTGAAGTGCTTTCCATTCATGCAATGATGTCTGTAGTCCAGTAAAGTCATGCCTTTATTTATAAAAGTAAAGTCATGCCTTTATTTATAAAATGTCATACAGGGAAACAACCCTCACTGTAGCCAGAAATGTAAAGATTTTGCTCCTTGTCTTTTGAGGGCAGGGCAGAGAGAAGAAAGAGATCGGTACAGATGTATGTAAGATAGGCATGCTTCTCACTGAGGAAATTAATTTCATAAGCCCACTGACAAGTTGAGAGTCACGTGCTGTGTTATCTACCACAGTCCCAGAGCTCTTCTAGACACACCTATATCATCACAGTGAATGGTGAGTTTCTAAGTTACAATTATCTCCGTAGTTAAACCTGTAATAATGTTGGTGCTTTATAGATTTGCTAAACCAGAAAAACACATCTAATGTTTTCCCTTGTGAATTTGGTGATTGGCTGCTGAAAAAAACACCCAACCATTTCCTTAAACGTGGTCCTACTGTGCCTGAGTTTGTCAGGCAGACTCAGATAGTTATGACACTGCCTTAAAGACTGTAACTTCAAAAATAGTTTCTGGCATATTTTATTTGCTGGCTCTTTCAGAGTATACCTACATCAATTTTATGAGTAAATTTAGAAATTTACATTTTTAAATTACAGTCTCCTATAACTATTGGTTCCCCAAAACTCTGCTGCAATTAGATTAGCAAATATTATGTTGTAATAGCCTTTGCCTTCATGTACTATTTACCACATTGAAAGGAGAGGGATGTCTTTTGATCCCCGATTTAGCTGAATGTACAGGTAAAATTGTTGCCCTTCACAAGTGCTTTTGCCAAGAGTGCAACAATTAAACAATTCCATCCAGTCCTCCTCACACTGAGGGCAGCACTGGCAACAGCAGGGATGCCAGCTCACAATGCCACAGCAACGGAATGGAAGGGACTGATAAAAATATTTGGTTACTCTGTAGCTTAGTCAGACCTCAGTACTATCAAGACAGAAAATGAATGATGACATGAGATCTTCCGTCCTTCCTATAAAGAACAAGCATGGGATTAACTTGAGGACAGGGTATAGTTATCACCGTATTTTTGCTGACAAGCTCTGATGACATACAAGATAGTAGCATAGCACTTGTGCAAGCAATCAAATCAAAGTTTTATAACTACGCTATTGTTCAACAAGGTTAGTTTTCTGTTCTGAGGCTGTTTTCCAGATGAGGAGTTTGTTCAACTCTTCTCCTACCTGCAGAAGGTATAAAACTGAAGTGGAAATCGGTGCTGATTTTGAAAGTTTTTCAGAGTGAGATTTTCCTCCATAGTTCACCCTCTTTGTGCTACCCTGTACACTGCATGTCTAACCCTGGGCTGTGTTGGGTGAGCGGAGAGCTCCCCTTGACGGGTTCCCCTCCTCAGCCTACGGGAGGTGCAGCCTCGTGCTGGGGCAGAACTGGGTCTGTCTGGTGCACGGCTCAGTTTTACCAGTTGTCAGAGGATGGAGAGTGTTGCCAGGTGGCATGAGACGGGGGCTGGAGCCCCTGTGAACCCTCTCAGAGACTGAGCTGCAGTAGTGCAGGACGGAAGGTGACAGAGCCACAGCCTGCTTCCTTCTGGTCTGCCCTTCTGCCTTGCCAAGAAAACCTCAGTGCAAGACAGTGTGGCCCAGTTTCTTTTAAAAGATTGTTCTGCACTGGATTTTGAATATACACAGAAAAACTGATGCAAAACCTACTGGGCAAAAAAATCTCAGTAGGAATGTTTCAATGAGATGAAACCAATGCAACACTGATTTTCTGTTTAAAATGACTTCATTTATCAGTCTGGGAGCTTTCCTAAGGACTTCTGGAAGAAAATTTGCTTCCAGGCTGAATCATAGATTTCTCAGTAATTAGTTCAACAGCAGTTCCACTTTCTCAGAATTAGTCACTGAAGCAGCCTATATCCAGATTCAATGTCCATTAAAAACATAAAGTGTTTGGATCTATATCCACGTTCTGGTTCTCAGGAAAGTGCTGCATTTTTATGAAAAAGAGGCTCTCATTTTTGGTTCAGATTCAAACAAAACTACAAGATGGACAGATAAGATATTATTTGTGTCGATAAACTTGATGTGGTCTTATTCTAAATCTGAATATGGCCTTTTGGAGGGTATGGGAGCAGAATTAAGCAAAGGATTAGACCAATTAGTGATGTAAAGTTTGCAAAAACAAATGCTAATAAAAGCTTGGATGATAGGTAAGGTGTTACATTTCAGAGTTTAAGCCAGTTTAAGCTATTAAAATTGCAGTATCACAGACACTAGAGGTGAAAAATACGAAGAGAGTATCAACTCTCTTCATATATATATGAGGTATATAATCTATATATATAATAATCTATATAATCTATAGAGATTATCAACTATACATGTCTCTCCTGACAGGCATTAGACTACCATACCATGAAACCCTCCAGTGACAGCTATGCCGTAACTGCAGTGCAACCTATTCTTATGTGTCTTTAATGTCAGCTGTAGAAAGGTCTTTGAAATGTGTGACATCTCCTTTGTTGCCTTTTAAGACCATGTATATTCGTTGTTTTGAATACAGTCCCAGAGTGTAGATCATTACTGCTTCATGGCAAGTGCTTATATATTTATTATCACATTTCTCCATAGTCTTTCCTTCTGTTAACTGTTTCCCCGATCTCTGAGTCTGTTCTTCTGAATCATGTTATGGGATACCTGATAACTCTTGCTGGTATTTTTCTGGACTTCCTCCAGCTTGCCCAAGTCTTTTTGAGGTATGGCATGCTGTCCTGAACAGTACACTAGCAGATCTACATCTTATCAGCAACAGGTTGGGTGTTATTACCTCTTGGGCCTCAAACATGATATCCCTGTTAATATACAGCTTGCTTTTACAACAGCATGATGTTGTTAACTCTGGCTTAGCCTCTATCATTTGCTGCAGAACAGATTGCAATGAAATGTTAGACAGAGGCTTTCACAGGAGCTCAATGGTGCTCGCTTTCCCCCGTGTGGCTGGTAGAGCCTTCTTAGGTGGTAGTGTTTTCTGGGCGTTTTTGGGAACAGGATCCTGAATTATCAGACAGGCTAGGCATAGGCATCCACCAGAAACACAGGTAGGTAACTCCCCAGCTTCTCTTCATAAAGAAAGATCATGTGATGTTTACAGCTGGCTTTATCATAAAATGTCCTTATCTGCAAAAGGCTTAATTAGGTGCTATGAAGAACAAGCTTAGAGAGAGCAGAGACCTGAATCACGCTCACTCCTCTCATGAAGAACTTATTGTATCTGTGGATCACGGCATTGTCACCGCCCACCCTCTCCTTTTTGTAGGGTCTTCCCTTGTCAGATATGAACCATTCTTGGGGATGGAAATTCTGTCTGTGCAGCACACAGTCTTGTCTACCTTGAAGATCACAGTTTTTTACTGGCCAAAAATCTCAACAAAATATATAAATATGATGTGTTTCTTTAACAGCATGTCAGCTGGTAACATTTAAGAGCCTCACTGCAATGCCTACGGCTTGTTGACATAATGGCAATATTTACAGTAGAAAATGGTTGCACTTTATTGGTTAAATAATATCAAAATAATATCAAACAGAAGAAGTTTTATCTAGTGTAGAGAAAGAAAGACTCTTTGAAGTAGAGTAATTTTTTCTTATTCCCTACAAATGTAAATTAATTTCTTTGCAAGGGAAATATTCCTTTTAATTGGAGCTGCAGGTTGCATTAGAATATCTGATTTCTTTAAAAAAAAAAAAAAATCCAGTCATTCTGTATGTCTTCAGTTCATCTGCTGTGAACCTATAGCCACTGATTATTTTACCTGATACATTACCAGCCACTGAGAAAGGCAGAACAAGTTCCTTGGAAGAGATTGTTTCAGCATAGGTCTTGCTATGGTAGTGCAGTGCTCATAAGCACCCCTCTGCGCTACTTTTTCCATGAATACTTAACTCCTAGGTTTGGATTTATCTAGCAACAGGAGACCATTACCCCGTGAAAATCCTGTGTCTTTTTTACAGCTTCAAAAATAGACAAGCTGGTCTTTGGAGTTCTTTGTAGTGGGTAAACTGTCTTTCTTCTGCATCTTACGTATAAGAGGAGGGAGGTTTGCAAAAAGAAAATGTATGTGGTGAGACCAGATGATGTATAGCTGAGGGGAAAAAATAGGACAAGCGTTCCAGCTGGGAGTCCCTCCATTAGTGCTGGCAAGGAGCAGCCAAAGTGCTTGCCAACATCCAAGTACTATTTCATCTATACGTGCACAAAAGTAGATCTATTGGCATTCACACCTGTTGCTTTAAATTTACGTTTCTTCCTGTGAAAGCTTAAAGTAGCAATGTTGGCATCCGAAATCCTGTAACCGCTACAGGCTACAGCCCGAGGCTGAGTCGCACTGGCAAGACGAGAGGGACTTGGACTGACTAGAATCGGCCACAAGATAAAATACAACTTTTTCCTCCCTGAAGAACCAAAATATTCAATTCCAACAAAGTCGTCTGGACTTTTTTAAGGTTAAACCAGGAATATTCTAGGTGGACAAGGAGTAAATAAATCCCCAATGCAAATGTGAACGATTAACTCCTAACACAGGCAGAGGAGAGAACAGTGGAGTTAGGGGAAAGAGAGAGGGAAATGCCTGACTGGAAGCCTGACCATTGAAGTTCCTACACTCCATTTCTGTTGGCGTAGCTGTAAAAGTGACGTTAAAACAGCAAAAGCGATGCTGAGCCGTTTCTTTAGGCGCTGCCTAATGTTTGTAAATGTAACCTCAGAAAAACTAGCTTAAAAATCTGACCGGCAGTCGTGGAATCGGAAGATTTTTTTGAAAATGAAATGCTTGACCTCGTTGTCCCGGGAGGATTCCCGTGCTGAGCCTGCGCGCGTCGGGGCGGCTCTGTAAAACGAAATTTTACATTCGCCTGTTCGGGGGGAGGCGGGAGCCGCGCAGGGAGGGCAGGGCCGAGCGGTGCCCGCAAAGCGAGCCAAGGGAGCAGGCGGGGGGAAGCCCCGGCGCCCGGGGCTGGGCGGGATGGAAAGTCCC
>NW_010245157.1:0-749 GCF_000690775.1 Eurypyga helias | reverse complement strand
TGAGTTAATTTACCATCCCAGGGCTCGCAGCATCCTCAGGGCTCGCAGCATCCCTGGATTTTGGTGCTTGGGCATCCTCGGGATTCACAGCACCCCCGAGTCCTGCTGATTTATTTACCATCCTGGGGTTTAGAGCATCTCTGGATCCTGGTGCTCGGGCATCCTCAGGGTTCCCAGCATCCCTGGATCCCGGTGCTCGGGCATCCTCAGGCTTCCCAGCATCCCTGCATCCTGATGATTTAACTTACCATCACAGCATCCCTGGATCCCGGTGCTTGGGCATCCTCAGGGCTCACAGCATCCCCGAATCCCCGTGATTTATTTACCATCCCGGGGCTTAGAGCATCTCCAGATCCCGGTTCTCAGTCATCCCCGGATCCCGGTGGATTATTTACCAACCCCAGGGTGCTCAGCATCCCTGAATCCCGGTGCTCCAGCCATCCTCAGGGCTCACGGCATCCCTGGCTGCTGGTGATTTAATTTGCCATCCCTGGGGTGCGCAGCATCCCTGAATCCCGATGCTCGGCTATCCCCGGAGCTCACAGCATCCCTGGATCCTGGTGATCTAATTTACTACCCCCGGAGCTCTCGGCATCGCCGGATCCCGGCGCTTTGGCATTCCCATCTTTCCCGAGCATCCCCAATCTTGCAACCCCCGGAGCGACCGCGCCGAGGCGCTCCGTGTCGCTGCCCGGGCACCTCCTCCTCTCCCCGGGGGGGGCCGGGACGAGGGAGTAGCGAAGGGGGGG
>NW_010245156.1:16637-17964 GCF_000690775.1 Eurypyga helias | reverse complement strand
CCACGGCCGTGCTGCGGGCGGGGGGCGAAAGGAGGGGTTAGCGCCGCGGTGATGGGCGACGGTATTTGTTTGTTTGGGAAGGAAGGCTGTAATTACCGCTAAATAACAGCCCTTGCAGCGTGCAGGGGGGAGCCCGCTGGCCCCATCAAAGCGGGCAAAACAGGGAGTGACTGAGTGATGTGAAGTCGCAGATACTGAAACTATGTGCCTGATAATGATATAATTAGGGGATCACAGACTTCTGGCTGCTGTTGACTTCAAAAGCTTTAAGAGAAGCCTGCAGTCTCTCCTGTAGCCATCTTGACTGAAAGCAGACATTTTTCTTTAATAGCTACATACAGTAACAAGAAAGAGGAGGGAACAGAAGGGCATTGTTCACTGTTTCAAAATACTAAATACCCTTTCTGGCCTTTTGCATAGCACAGGAAGAAACTTTATGAATTGACAGAAATACAGTTTTAATACGCTCATACAAAGTCCATTCTGTTTCACTGAAAAACGTGGCTTTAATTAAAAAGCAGTTGAGCTAACCTGATGACTTGCCTGTCAGTTTCTGTTTATAAGATTGTCTTAGGTCGATAAAATGTAGATTTTTAAGAGGGATTGTATAAACAGTTTAAATGGAAGTGTGTGTATTGTTATACTTTCTTCCCACGCTGTGCTGAGACTCAGGAAAGGTCTGGAGTTGCTCCTTGCTTGCTTATTTTTAACTCTTGTACAGTGAGAAAAAGATGAAAATTAAAGTTTTTGTGGAGCGGCTAGGTGGAAGACTTCACATAGAATGCTTAGAAAACCACTGAGTCTTTTTTCCATAGCATGCTGGCTAACAGTGTGTGAATTCACACACACACACACACAAAAGTTACTTGGTCTAAAAGCCCGAGGGAATTGGACTGGAGACAGTGAGACACTCCATCATTTGGCTTCTATTAAGCAGAGTTATTAAAGAGCAGCGGGAACTTCAAGGCCTGGAGCCCGCAGTAGCATTTTGGGGAAAGTTTTAAGGTAGGCTGAAGAGGGGAAGGTAACTTGCTTGGGATGATTTTTTTTTTTAACCTCCTTCAGAATACCCTTTTAGGTGTGGGGTTGGGTGGAAGCTGCATGGGCAGGGATGGCAGCCGGGAAGCCTGTAGGCTGGTTTTTGGAGTGCAGCCTGTAGAAGGAAGGACGCCGGACAAGTCGGATGACTGTGAAAGCCTTGGTGCCACTCTGACGGCAAGTACACCAGGCTCATTAAAAGTAGCTTTAAGTCCACTCTGCTAAGGATGGCTCCAAAATCTGGCTTCTTCCTAAACCTTGGATCGATGGCACGTTGAATTATGTTTGA
>NW_010245156.1:15292-16612 GCF_000690775.1 Eurypyga helias | reverse complement strand
CCCTACAGCACAGGACGTTTGTAATTCGTACCAGAGCAGTTTGGAGAGCACAAAATGAAGAGTTTTATGAAGGGAACTCTTTTATCGCTTCCTTCAGAAATTTTTGAGGTTTCCTGAGAGATTTTTCATAGAGTCGGTAGAGGATTTTCAGTCTAAGTGTTTCCCCTTTTGACCGCATGTTGGATTGCATGCAAAACTGGGGAGGGGCAAGGGGGAGTTGTTAGCCTCCCGACTTCACCCCATTTAATAACTTCAGAGTTGAGAGACATTGACTCTGGCAAGCAGATTAATTATAAACTGCACTGGTTTTGTTTTATAATACTGATAAAGCCTTTTGCATGAATGGCTGAAGAAATTACCAATAGCTGCCCAGTTTTACACAGTAAAAGCCTTCCCGACTGGGAGATTTAGGTGGTAATGGTTCTAGCTAATACCTTTATAAGGTGTTAGCTAAACCTTTTACATTTTGACACAGTATTGAGAGGTAATAAACAATTCAGCAGTTCCGTGGGTTTTTTTATTTGTCACACAAATATTTAAACCTAGTGCTTTTGTTATGTGCCTATGTCCAGTTAAGTTACCTTTACAAAAATAGAATGCTGTTCATGTTGTAATGGGTTAAAACATAGAGGTGACTTCCTTACAGGACTGAAGGTGTGCACTGCTTTTAAAGCTGGGATTTCATTTTAAATGGGTTTTAATGCAACTGCTGACAGAGTGCAAGTAGCTATAAAATGGTCTTGTTAGTTATTTACCTTAGGAGGGAAAAAAGACACTGACCTTCCCCATCCCCCCCTGCCCTCCCCCACTCTCTGTTTTAGTGAAATGTTCTTGTTTTAATTGAAAGGACTATAAGACTAGTAATTAAAACAAGTGCCCCAAAGGCATTTGCAGGCATTAAGGTTACAAGGGGTAGGCACTGTACAGTGATGGGAAGAAACCAGCCCTGCTCTCATGGATTGAGAGCCTAGAGGAGTACCCCAAAACAGGCATTGAGTTTGGTTGTGTGATGCTTGTGACTGATAAGATTACCTAGTGAGGTGTCCTTAAAGGACCAAATTCTTATGTTTCTTGCACAATTTTTATTTTTTTAGGTGAAATCAGATGCTACTGTGATGCTGCACACTGTGTTGCAACCGGTTATATGTGCAAATCTGAGCTTAGCGCCTGCTTCTCCAGACTGCTTGATCCTCAGAATACACATTCCCCACTTACTCATGGCTGCTTGGACTCTATTGCAAGCACAGCTGATATCTGCCAAGCCAAACAAGCACAAAACCACTCTGGCACCACCACCGTGTCCACATTGGAATGCTGTCA
>NW_010245156.1:0-15269 GCF_000690775.1 Eurypyga helias | reverse complement strand
ACACGACGTGCTGTCTCCTTCCAGGAGTGATACTTCAGGTAGGGTGAGAAAGCTTCAGTGAAATCTTGTCAATCAAGACAATCAAAGCCTAGGATGTTTGCTGTTGATGTAGTAGTTAATGTAAGTAGGGAGAATGGGGGAAGTAGTGGGGTGGCTGGATGCAGGGAAGCATCTCAACTGAGTAGCTTTCTTGTCTGCATTAGCATTAGAAGTTTGTCTTGTCAACTTGACATCACTTCTAAGAAGCAATGGCAGTGATCTTACCCTGATAGCTGATTTACCTAGGAATGAATTCCATGTTATAACCAGCCTTAAACTCACCTTTTTCTTTATAAGAGTATTTTCTGTAGATACTGCAGAGTTTGTAGCTTTGGGTCCTTGAACTTGTCAGTGTGGCCTCTAAGGGAACTGCCTATACAGAAACCAGTTCTTGATACTGAAATAAGCTTCACATTTTTCCCTTCTGCAGGACAAGGGAGCAGATATCAACATGACAGCAGCCGGAACCTCATCACCAAGGTGCAGGAGTTGACCTCTTCGAAAGAGTTATGGTTCAGGGCAGCTGTAATAGCTGTTCCTATAGCTGGTGGGCTAATCTTGGTGCTCCTTATCATGCTGGCCTTGCGGATGCTCAGGAGTGAAAATAAGAGACTGCAAGATCAACGACAGCAAATGCTCTCCCGTTTGCACTATAGTTTTCATGGACATCATTCAAAAAAAGGGCAGGTGGCAAAACTGGACTTGGAATGCATGGTGCCTGTGACTGGTCATGAGAACTGCTGCATGACCTGTGATAAAATGAGACATTCAGACCTCAGCAATGATAAAATTCTTTCGCTAGTCCACTGGGGAATGTACAGCGGACATGGGAAGCTGGAATTTGTATGACCAATTATTTTTTAATCTGAGCTAAACTTACTCTCTGAACTCTTGAAGGCCTTTGGGTTCTGCTGGACAGGAGCACTTTATTGTAAAACAAAAACTCTCATAATTCATCTTTGAGAAACAAAGGACCTCTGCAAACAGAATCTTGGATATTTCTTCTGAAGGATTCCAAAAGTTGTCTTATTTGCACAGAGTAAAATACACTCAAATGTATTGTTTGCTTTAAAGTTATGAAAGCAAAAGTTAGAAGTTGTAAACACTGTCACCAGGGTTATCTGAACTGTAGGGAGCTGAGAACTGAGTTATTATAATAAACTGTATGCAAGCTCCTATGTTTCCTGACTTATTGTAAAGATTTTTTAAATATATATATTTTTGTCTGAAACTTGCTTGTGACTTTTTGTTTTTGGAAGATGATTTGGGGGGGAGTGGTGGGAAACAAATCAGGGAGGTATGTATGATAATGCTGTGCACAACAGCTAGATTCTGAAAACAGTCTGGCTCAGTGAGGGGAAATCAGGTGGTTATTCCAGAACAAAGGTGGCAGCTTTAGTGGCTAATACTTCAAGTAGTAGTGAATCCACATTCTCAGTTCTTGGCTATTGCATTTTTGCACGTAACCTGAGCAAATCCTTCTGCAGCTTTCTGTGATAACTCTAATGAAGTGCTGCTTCTCTCGGTGCAAAACATGTCAGAAAGTGGCTCCTAATTCCTTATAGCTGGTTCTCCTCCCTTGTCTCACAATTCTTGTTTTCTGTGATTTCTTTTTTCCCTTTTGTACCTCTTACTCTGAACTTTTTCTAGGGGCAGAGGAGGGGACTCCCAAAATCACAATCTGCTGTGTTCCTGCTGATAAGCCCTCTGGGCACAGTAGCAAACATCTGCCTGGCTCTTTCAGAGTGTAACTCAGTATCACATGCTGCTACTTTTGTGTTGGACTGAAGAATCAACAGTGCACCTGCTGTAATCTTCAGCTCCTCCTTTATGCTGTTGGTGAATAGGTGTCTTTTCTCTCAGACAGTGCTCGTGCCCTTAGTTGTTTCTTCAGCTAGCTGGCCTCGCTTGATCATTCCATGTATTCAATAGCAATTTAGTTGCTAAAACCAAACAAAATCTCTGGATTATCCAAGGGAGCTTATTGTATTGATTTTTCTTGTTTTATTAGACTTTGCAGTAATTAAAGTAGACTTGCTTAACAAGTAGATGCCACATGGTTGTGAAAGAAGTTCAAAATGCTGCTGTGGGAGATAGTATTCATCTATGCTGTAAATAGCATCAGGAATGCTTTTGGCTGTAAAATTGGGCTGCTACCATTGCCACAGGTGAAAAGGGGATGGCACAACTGGGGTTACAGCCACCTTGTGCAATGCTAGGTCTTGTGTACCCCTTACTGTGGCCTTGCTTTGGGATATGCAGCCTGAAATGCAAAGGGATGTAAGCAAGGACCACCTGCATCTCTAAGTCACAAGTCTGTGTTCCTGAAAGCACACTTAAACTATGCCATAGGCTTGTTGGAGATGAGTTGGTCACTTGGCCGTGCAAACAGCGGCCTTGATATTTCAAACTTACCCAAATAGTTAACTTATGCTGGCTGAATGCAGCAAGAGCCTTGGGAACGCCAAGGTCCCACCATGCCCATCTTTGCAATATTAGTTTAGAAAGATTAACTTCATCTATGTACCTCAGATTGCTGATGCTTCTTCCTCAAAGTGCCCAAAAAGTTGGTTTTTAATGCTGCAAATTATGTTCTCTGATTTGCACCTTTTTCTGCTGCTGAAGTTTAAGAAATTACGTGGCTGCAACAGCTCCTGGAACCTGGCCTGTGGTCTTCTGGCTGACCTTTCCAAGCACTGCTTTCCTATAGGAGCTCTCCCTTCCTTTGCACTAATCTGAAAGTCTAGGGCAGTTGTCTGCTGCCAAGCGTATGATTTTTGGAATGACTGGCTGGGATCTCGGTGCTGAAAGAGACAAACCTGCAACCGTGTCTGCTGAAAGAGACAGACCTGCAACCGTGTCTGGGACGTTACTGCACCAGTAGTTAGGATCACTAGACAAGTCAGAAGAGCTGATCGCTAAACCTTTCAAGTCCTTTCTTCAGAAGTCGGAGGGGAGCATGTTGTATAGTCATTTAAGCATCCTGTGACCTTCACCACTTATTTGCTGCTGATTTGAATACATAAGGGCCTATTTATGCTTGCCATTAAAAGGCTAGTAAGACCAGGATGCTCTAATTGGCCCCTTGCTGTGGAGATGCTTTAAAGAAGAAAAGAAGTTGTTTGGCTTTTCCTGCAGCCCTGGGAGCGGGCCACAGAGCCCTGCCATCTCCTGGGGCTGCTCTGTTACCTGGTGCCATATGTAGAGTTTAGGTGTGGTAGCTGATACGGCCTGGAAGTTTTGAGGCTGTCAGTCTTTTAAGGATAAAATCTGGATTTCCAATTTATTTGAAAGCCCATATATTCAGGAAACTATGTTATGAGCTCTGGTGTCTGTCTGGCAGCAGCTCTGTGAGTTATGGAACGAGCCCCAAATCTTTTCACTGAAACTCCTGACTGCAGAGTCTGAAGGCTTTCGGAGCAAGCAGCAGCCATCTGCATCACTGGTATTTCTGTAGTGTCAGCTTATACTACCTATAGGCCTCAGCTGCCCACTATGCTTTTTAGAAAACCTGTATTCCTGTGACGAGGGCGACTTCAGTGATGTTTCCATGGGTTTCCCGGCTGCCGGGTGTCGCACTGGTGTGGAGCGAGGCAGTGCTAGACACCCACTGCCTGTGACAGGGAACAAACACCGATAGCTGAAGAGCCTGGGCAGCGGCTGGAAGCCAAAGAGATGAGATGGTAAGCAATGGCTATTCTTTTAAAATGTGTTTGTCTTGGGAGCCTGGATTTGTCATTGCACTACATGCTCTCAGATTTCTCCTCCAGGCAATAACGAACACTCCTTTCTTTGAAAGGGATGGACAACCCTCGCTATTTCTAACCAAAAGAACTTCTCAGATTGGAATAAAGGAAGTCAAACGTCCAAAACGTAGTTTAGCTTCCCCTGTGCCTCTCTTTCCCCGATTCTTTCCTCAAAACAATAATGCTTGTGGCTTTTCTTATGTCTCTGCTTCTGCCGGCTCTGGGTTGGTATGTCTCCTCTTAACTCCCGCTGAACTGATTCTATTAAAACCCCCTTACTCCACAGGGGGCTTGACCTTTTTCCGAAATACCAAATGCGTCTGCTTTGGAAATCACAAACTTCTCCTCCTCTAAAGAGCTTGTAAATCTGGTTTCAATATTGGGTGATTACAGGCTGTGCGGAGAGCTTGAAAGTCAGCAGCCACTTCTGGTAGCAGAGTGCTGGAGTGGGGCTGCCTGGGCCGGGCGGCCACTCTCATTTTTTACCCCACTGTGTGTTTAGCGTAAAGCCACCGACGCCAGTGGATTCACCCCGGATTAGTGGTTGGGTGACTGGCCAGGCTCTGGTCGCAGGACAGCTTACCTTCTCTTATCAGGACCCTGGAATCCAGTTTTTGTTGTACAACCACTTGCTCAGTTGTAAATCCAGCGATCTGATTGCAAGTGGATGCTGCCCTGGAGAGCAAACACCCAGAAAAGCCTGGGGAAAGAGCAAGGGTTTTCCTTAGGTGTAATGGATGCAGCTGCACCGTCCCTTGCTGCCGTCGTGATTGTATGAACAGAGGAAGTATTTCACCAGGCTGCCCATGGGATGTGCCTGTTAGTTCCTGACCAGTGGGGTTCCACAGCAAATGAATGAAAGAAAAATTTGACCTTCTCTTTGAAAAGGAGGATAAGAAGATTATCTCCCAAGGAAAAAAAGATCTATGGTCAAAAAAAGACCTCCATAATAAGGCACAAGTTGAGTGAATAAAAGAAGGTGGTCTTTGAAGGAGGCAAAGTTGTATATATTTCTTTTTTCAGTGCTTTCCCACATGGAGATCAATGGAAGTAACTTTGTTTTCTTCCGGTAGCTGGTCACTTTGCAGCAAAAAACCTCTTTCTTGTTTCGGTTCTAGGAGTTACTTGGGGAAGTGGTATTTAGGATCTGTCACTGTATTTTATTTCTGGGGGGGGGGGAAAAAGGTGTGGAGAGGTGCTGTAAAATGACGGTTGTCTCTTGGGAGGGGCTCAGTGTCTCCAACATTATGAATTCTGGCTCCTTCTAAATAACCATCCATCCTCGTTTTCTTTGTTTCACCTCTAACCCTGGTCTGCAGCCTTTACAATCCCAGGGGGTGAATCCTGAAGCAAAACAAACTGCAAGGGAAGGAAGCCAGGAGGGAGCCTCAGCGCCTGCAGATTAACAGAGCCTTGGGCTCTCCAGCCAACCTTGACAAAAGGATTCAATCCTGAACTGACCTTCAGGGGGGAAAGCAAAACAAAGAACACCTCGACTTGAACTTTCAAGATCGTAGGAGTTTAATGCTCAGTGTGATGTCTCCTAAAGGGTCGAGGGAGTTAGAAATGCCAAACACCTGTCTCACAAACCCAAATCCTAACAAGTTACCAGGAAATCTGAGTCCCAAATCAAATGGCTTTGCAAAATTTAGGATTGGCTCATCACTATTTCCAAGTCATCCATTATCACTAAAAGGACCTAAAAATGTGCCTTTTCTTCCCCAGTGTGATTCTCTAGGCAAATACATAACATCCCGTTAAGCAAAGAGTGAGTTCTGTTGAAACATCAATATTTAGATGCAACATTTCACTGAATATTTCCTCCTGGAAGCAGTTCCTGCCCCACAGCCCAGCTCTGCTCTTCCCTGTATACAGGAGGGGACAGAACAAGTCAGCTCTCACTTCATAAAAATACCCACTGGCATGAACTTAGGGTGACTTTCTCTTTTAAGAAGTTTTTATTAAAACTGGAAAGTTGAAGTGTTTTTTTTCTAGTTATCACACCATTGCAATACATCAGTGGCTGGGAAAAGCAAATGAAATGTGTTATTTCCCTCCTCTTGGGTATCGGCTGCGTTTAAAAAATACTGACTGGGGGGAGCTCGTTAGGAGCGGAGCCTCCTCTTTAACTGCATTTTTACCTATTAGATATTAACCTTTCAGGAGAGTGTCAGTGGAGCAGCAGGGGGATGAGTGCTTACCTTTCCTTTAATTACATTTCCAGTTTTCAAAGGAAGGCCACCAAAAAAAGGTAAAAGTGGCATCATGATGAACCTCAGATGCTCTGGCCCACGGGTGACCATCAGCCGAGCAGTGCCGGGGGGTCACCGGCGTGGCTGCCGGCTGCCAGGCTGCTCTTTGCTTTTGGAATCCTTACAGCCTGCCGACTGTAGAGGTAAACCCCCTCCCCGTCACTCCAGGAAAATATTGGTGCAGTAAATCTCCTCGGGCACTTGGCTGGGACAGCGGGGAGGGAGGGACAGCGTGGGCTTGGGGTCCTGCCCAGGCTGGGCAGTGGGGATGCTTGCATTGGTGTGCAAATCAGGGCTTGTGTCAAGCAGGTTGCTTTGATATGCTCAATTTGTTTAGTTCTGGCTGTGAAGTAGCTATTTCATCAGTGGAAGAAGATTTATTAACCGATTTTTTATGGCTATCAACAATGGCTTAGCTCCAGCAGGGTCCCCAGCATTTTATGAAGTGCAGTGAGTTCCAGAGGCAGAGGTGTTTTATATCGTTCTGGTGGTTTAACCCAGGGAACTAAGGCCTCTATCCTGCAAAAACTTAAGGATGTGCATAATTCACCCGGCTCAGCGGAGAGTGTTTTGTCACGGCGACTGCCAGGGTTTTGCTGAGCTAGGGGCCCGGCACCTGCAGTCACAGTGGGCCCGTTGCTGGGGGCTGCAGCAGGCTCCGGGATGCCCTTGCCATGGGGTTGGTTTTGTTACAGCCTGGTGGGGGGGTGAGAGTTGGTGCTGGGAAGCCGGTGTTCAATCACACCACCGGTGGCCATCAGGTTGGTGTTCTCCTCACAGCGGTGGCCTGGCTGCCCTGGTTGGGGGTGGCGATGGGGGACCAAAGGCCCACGCTGGACACAGTTCTGGGTGCAAATCAGCATGGATAGATGTTCTTCAGGGCCAGCCTCTCACCCATCTCGAGAGCCTTGTCCTGGGCTGCAGGCAGTTCTTTCTGCAGGGGGTGTGGGAAGCAGGACCCCAATAGTGTGAAGGAAAGGGGGGCTGTGCTGCTGGGGTGCCGGGCTTTGTCTCCTATGTGGTGAGACTGTGCTCAGGGAGCATCTTTTAAGAGTTTTGAAGTCATACCTGGCTTAGCTTCCCAATCTCAATGCCCGCTGGAAAATCCACACCATCCCTGCCCTCTGCCCATGGGCACCTCACTGGCATGTGTGGCCCAGTCCAAGCTGTGGCTCTACGTGACAGATTTCCAGTGGATAGGGTGATGCATTTCCATCCTCCCAGCTCCCCATCCCGTGATCTCTCCCGAGCATGCTGGTGATACAAGTGAGAGCAGCCTAAAGCAGCAAGGCCAGGAGCACTGGCACTTCTGCAGCAATCTCACTGCTAGCAGCATTGCACTTTTCCATTTCTCTCTGCAAAAAGTTTCCCTCACCTATGGCCTTTTATGATTTTGCACACAAGAAATCGCAGCATGAATGCTAAGCCTGAAAAAGAGCATCTCTCTAAAGCTACCGAACACCTTCAGCCCTAACTCACCTCCGTCCTGCATATGCACGACCACAGAAGTTTTAATTACATGAACACATGCAACGTTTTTTCCCTCAAACTCCCCTCCTCAAGTCTCACTCCCCGACCACCTGGGCCCCTGGCCTGGCTGGCTGCAATCTCTCCTCAGCAACTCATCTAGCAGCAGTGCTCCTCTCCCGCTGCCTCCCTCCCCTGGATGCCTTTCCCTGACCTCTCCCCATGGGGCCAGGGGCGCAGGGGCCCTGCCCGTGCTGAAGCAAACTCTCCCTGGCAACAGGTACCATGCCCAGCCTCCCTTGCTGTTATCAGTCCACAACAACCTTTCCCTTATTTGATCTCTTTTTTTTCCCTTGGGGGACTGTAAGGGACAGCCACAACCATATTTCCTCAAACCCAACTGAAACACACAATTGCCAGAGGGAGGGAGGGAGGGAGGGAAGGAACGTGGTCCCCCCACGATGGGCTCCCAGGTGGAGCCAGCCTCTGCCAGCCTCCACTGACAAGCAGCCTCACCTCAGGATGGGACAGGTCCAAACGCTGGAGTCTTCATAAATAAAGCCTATAAACCCTGCTCTCTTGGAAGTGATTTTTCATGTAGCTTTTCTATGAGCAGCTGACACCACCTTTTTCTGCACCAACAGATGATAGCAATAAATCCTCCTTCTTTTTGTTTGTAAGAAATGCACCAAATTTGAGACCTGCTCAGACTTTGAGGCTGTTTTCATTTATCATAATGCCGATGAAACTTGCCATAAGTTTTTGTTCTTAAAAACATCCCATACCAAAGCCTTAAATTTCTCATGGTGTTCATCGGTGAGCATTAAAACTGCTTTACAGCAGCCTTTTGCTGCAGGACGGGTTGGTTGTGGGGTTCTGTAATCTCTGTCTTCATTAAGCACTCTGTTATCTGTGGCTCGATGACTGCTGTGCTTTACTGACTGTGGGACAGTTTTGCCTGTAGAAAGGTTGTCACCCTTTACCTCTTTGAAACGAACTTTGTCCCCTTTTATCTGCTGGTGGCAATCAATGTTCCTGTCTTTCTTCTGCAAGAGAGAGGGACCCCCCTCAGCCCCGAGGACTTCTGCGGTGCCGAGTGGCTCTGACCTTTTCCTCTGACCCTCCCTTGCCATCCCCACTGGGTGACAGTGAAATGCTGGTGGTTCTGCTGGCATCTTGCAGCTTCCAGGAGAGCTGCCTCCAGGAGGCATTTTATGGCAAGTGCCTTATCGTAGGTTATGGCTGAACATACACAAGCACTCCCGGTGACCAGTGTAATCCACTCGTTACTGGCATAATTTGACTTTATTTTCTGTTTACACAGGGAGGCTTGGGTGGAGTGTTGTGTACACGGTATCAGAAAAACAGTCTGCTCCACCTTGGGACTGCATGCGTTCTGGAGCCAGCGAACTGCCACCCCAGGGCTTCGGGAGCTCTTTGTACCCAGAGCGTCTCCTCCAATGCAGAAGGCATTCGAGTTTCCCCTATCAGCGTCTTTGCAAGCAGATTGTAATGGCCCAGTAATCTGCAATACATGGCCAGATATTCAGTGACATTTCCTGGTTTTAAATGACAGTCGATGAGCCTGACGTAACAGTCCTGAGTACAGGGCTGAGCAGGTGCCCATGGAACACGGCTGGTCTCAAAAAAATGTTTGTCTCTCACAAACAGTGGATCTCTTGTGATGAAGCACCCTATCTATGTATTAATAGTTGATCAGTCATGAACAGTTTGCAAATTTGCAATAAGTAATAAAACACTCTGGGAACTGTTTGCTTGCAAATAGTTTCCGGAGTATTTCATTACATATGACAAATTTTTAAGTAAGTAGTTGCCAGTATTGGGATTCCTGAGTCGTCTGCTCTTGAGGAAAGCCCTGCTGCAGGACAGATGGCCTGCTGTCTGCTTAACCACAGCTGGGGATGCTCTCAGTGGGTTTTTGTCCTAGCACCATTTGATAGAAAGATTCAACAGCAAGATTACAGCGATGGACTACCTGTATGATTTGGTAAAAATGAATCAGAAGTACAATATACAGGTAGAGTTTCCAGTCTTTGTTAAGTATCTTATCCCACTGATTTCCTCCACAACCAGAAATTTTCCTCCTTTGAGTAAGTGTTGCCCACCTGGACTTACAGATGCAAAACCCACCTTTTCTCGATTTTGAGAAATTTTTTCCAACAGCTTTCTATAAAGCTAGTATGGCTGAATAGCAGTAACTGAAGAGTAATGGCCATGAAACACTATGTTTCAGAACAGAGCAGTGGAGTTCTGCCAGAGAAAGTCACTGGGAGTTTTTGACTGGGCCGAAGTTGAAAAATGTGGCACTCAAGGAAGATTGGAGCATGCACAGTCTAATTTCTTCCTTGGAAATAGTCACAACTGTAGTTGTAGTAGTAAGCAAGCCCCTTGTGGTGATGTGTAAAGACTGATAGCATTGAGAAGACTATCATGGTACTATACTGAATTAACAGAAAAGGCAACAAATGCACCCATCCTAACACTGAAATACATCAGGGGTCAGTTGGTTTCCAGCCTTGGGCGCCAGTGCGGAGGATGAAGGACCGGCTTTGGTCACAGCTTGTGGCTGGCTGCACTGGGAAGGGTCAGAGGAGATGGCTGCAGCCACTGTTAGAAAGCCGACGGGGTTCAACTCCATTAGAGTTCTTTGGCGATACTGTATTACATGTATGTAACATCTGTGGGCTGGGCGAGTTTGGTCCTCGTGGTGCTCGGTGCTTCTCCAGCGCTGCAGCAGGCATCGCCCCCGAAGCCCACAGCTCCCAGAGCTGGCTGCATGGCAGTGGGAGCTGCTGGGTGCACGGCATAGGGAGGTTTCACATGGTGAGATTTCAGCTCCCTGCACCAGTCAGCTCGCACAGTGGTGAGATTAAACCTGGAATTTAATGTCTAACTGCGGGCTGCAGAGGCTGGCAGCCTGTCCTTGGGGCCATGGTGGGCTGGGTTGCCTTGCCCAGGCACTGTCACTGAATAGTCCTCTGGCTCTTGTGCATGGGAAAGCTTGGCCAAAGGTCTTCTGTCTCTCAGGAAAGCGTCCTACCTGCTGAGCTTCGGATTATACATACTCTAAAGTAGATAACAATGTATGTTTATGAAACTTATAAATAAAATAGAGTCTTCTAAGTCTGGAATTTATAATTAATTTATACATCAGTACCATGTAATTTATTTTATAGTTGTGTAATGTTGTTATCTAATTAATAACATATTTAATAGAACCTGAGTTATCAGAGTGCCCTGTCTATTTGACTGCACACTCATCCCTTGCTCTTCTCCCTGCTCCCTCTGGCCAATCTGTATGTTCTCCAGGTAGGGGGAAAACTTCACCCCTCAAGGACTTTTCAGTCCATCGCAGACATGAGCTGCAGATTCCCACTAAATATATCCATGTGCAATGATACCTGCGTATCTACAAGCATGTGCAAGAGACTACAGGTATGTGGGTACATACAAATGTAAGCGCTTCCCAGGCAAGGACATGTGACAGCAGCTGATGTTCCAGACCAGCCTTCAATATGCTTGATGTTCCTGCCAGGAGACATTTTCCCAAGGGCTCCTTGTTTCTGGGCCATGTCCTTAGAGATGTCATCCTTACAGCTGATCCTTCCAGAGCCAATGGGGACTTCTCCAGGGCACCAGGAAGCAATCTGCTTTGCATTGTGGCAATGCTTGCTGCCCAGAGTGGGCCAGCCGTCTTCTGCAGACATGTTACAGCAACTTTTCCCCAGAGCCCACACCAAATCAGAAATGGCTCCATGGAGTTTCCTTCTTTCAGCCAAGAAGGAACCTTTCCACCAGACAAGAAATGTTCACATTATTTCCTAAAAATGTAAGAACAAATACTTAAAATGCTGCTCTAAAACTATGTGTGTGTGGGGAAACCCCTTCTTGGCCAAGGGAGGAAACAGTAGAGACATAGCAACAATTACTGCTAAGCCTGTTTATGTTTGTTCTCCCCAAAACATGAAGAATGAGAGCAAATACGATTAGTCACCAGCCGCTGGTGGGGAGTGGAGGCTGGTGAGTCATGGCCACACTCAGCTCTGTCCCCGGACAGGACAGGGCCAGCGCCCAGTGCAGGGGCCAGACCGCGGCAGCTCCTCCACCCCCTCTCCTGGGGGACAGTGGCTGCAGGATTGGGGTGCTGCAGGGGACTAGGTAGTGAACCTACCACCCTTCCTGCCCCGGCTGTGTTATGGGATGATCACTCCTATGAAAGGATGGGATTGCTCCTCCGCGGGATCTCTGCTCCCTCTGGGTGATGCTGTGCTGGTGGAAAAGGGATCTTTCCCAGCCTGCTGTGTATAAAGTGAATTTTTAAGAACCTGTTGCAGTTGGTAGCTGGGATAAGTCCCAAGCAGATATGTCTTACCTGAGACTTTCCTGCCTAGAGAGTGCGCAGTGTTATCACACAAGCATCTTTTGAAACCTCTCTCTGATTTCTCTGCTTTGCTCCCTCAAGGCAAACAGATGGAGGTTTAATCCTCTCCCTTTAGTCTCTGGATTGCAAAGCCTTTGTCAAAATGGAGCCTGAGATCTTAAAACCTAATGCTTTTTCCTAGATATTGAGATAATTGCTATGGGCCGGACGCAAGGAGAATAAAGAAGCCAGGCGAGGCAAACGGGAAATGGTAGCAAGTGAGAACTAGATAATGGAAAAAGTAATTCAAAATTATTTTCTTCATGTCTCCATATACCGTTTCGTTGCTAGGACAAATGGAAATGAGCTTAATGGATTCTTCTCTGGTCTGAAGGTTTGAGACTAGGTGAATTGAATTTCTGCCAAATTAGGAAAGAGTCTGGGTGTTTCTATCCAACGAGGTGAGAGAAAAGCAAAATGAAAGAAATAAGGAGCCTTTCCCTATTCCATATCTCTAATAGGTTAGGAAGTAATGCAGGTGGATGTGGCAAAAACTGGGGTGACTCTCTTCCAGCTTGCTTCTTACTGAAGAGCAGTCAAGGTGTAAGGCACACACAGCCAGGTACAGAGGGGAGTATAGCTTAATTGCTGAGGGTTGGATCGTCCTTGGCTAGGTGATGCTGTGGCTGGCCTGGTATGGTGTTGGCGATGGCTGTTTCTACAGGGGGATGCTGACGGAGCTGGTGTCCCTTCCAGCCACATTCTGAGGGTGCTGAGGTCCTTCTGCAACAGCTCTTGTGCTGGGGTTGGCTTTTCCCCTCGGAGATTGTTTGGAAACCAGAGGCTCTTCACAGCGTGCCTCTGTCAGTGTGTGCTCACTCCTGTGTGGGGGTGTGGAAACCAGAAAAAGCATAAAAACATAAAAGCTGTGCAAAGGATTTAACTTTCCAGGCCAATCTGCTGTACAGATTTTATTATTGTAAAGCTATTATTTGTGTAGCTCTTGCTATCTGAAAAAAAAAAAAAAGAGATGGCTGCAGATGGATGTAAACTGATGCTTCCTCCTGAACAGAAAGAGCAGCAGTCCTGGAGATGCTTGGTCAGATATCTGTTGCTGGCAAACCAGCTTTGTGGCATTGACTTCAGCAAGACAACAACAATCTCCACATCTCCAGCTCCACTAGTGGGCATTTCCTTATGCGTCATGGCTGTGGTTTTATTTAATCCTTGCTGTACCTCACAGTCAATAGCAAGAAGACTCTTGTGACATTTTTAATTGGCAGCAAGAGGTTGCATGCTCGCAGGAAATATCTCATGCAAAACCACCTCTTGAGAGCAGTGCCTGTGCAGAGGGAGGGCAAGAGGAAGGTTCTTCCGTCTCTGGGTCCCCAGACAGGAGCTGCATGCCACCTGCCCTTTGGCTTGGTGACAGAGTCTTGCCCGAGCAAGAACCTCAGAATTTGGCTGTCTATCCCCATCAAGAAACCATGAGAGAAGCGGGAGCAGCTTATTCAAGTGTTTGTTGATAATATTAGCTGGGAAAATGTATGGTTGTCCCTTTTAAATCAGACATGTGGTGTAAAGTATTGTGGTGTGTCACAGGAACAGCTTATGCACAGCTCCCAGGCAGACTGGTCTAAACAGTGTAAAGGCAGAGACCAAACGTAAGTTTTCCTGTAGAGACATAATGCACATGGCAGTTTCAGTCAACCATAGCACAAAAAAATAAAATTAGAAGGCAAACTACATGAACGATCAATGATGTTAATTAGAGTTCTCAATGAGGGAGCTAATAGCAATGCAGGAGAAAGTAAATACTTATTAGCTCTAAGGAGCATCCTGTTATCTGTATGAAAAATAAACACTTTTATCTAGGCATCACCTTAATGGCTCAGGCTAGGAAGAGGCAGTGTGCTTACTTCACCCAGATGTTGGCATGATTTATCATGTCTGATGGAAAACAGAAGTAGCTCCACTGATGCTAATGAATGTAAAACTGTTCTGAATGGCCAACTGGAACTTAATATTCACCTCAGCTGGTGCCAGGACACCAGCCTGTTACCTTACAGCTACCGCAGGTGTTAAGTATTACTTAGCAATATGCTATACATTATATATGTAATATGGTATATTATACATCCCTCCTCCTTCCTGGCCATCTGCAGCCCTTTTGAAGATCTCATTAGCCCTAATGCAAAGTCAATGGGCACTTAGTTTAAAGTAGGTAGGACATGCTAAGGGCCTCTGGAGCCAAGATGGCACAAGATTTAAGCCTCCTCTTTGAGATCCACATGACAGTTTTGCTGAAAGTTGTTGTGGTTTCATGTTTGGAGGTGCTAAAAATCCCAGTGGTTTCAGGGTGGGTGGCAAGCGCTCAACGTCTCTGGACGTCAAGCCAGGCATGTCCTCACTGGCCACCTCTCTTTAACCATCTTCATGCGATTCCCCAATTTATGGCCACTAAAGGCTTCAGCGCTGTCCCAGAGGCTCTGCATTAATGGCATAATGAACTGATACAACGCTAAGTCAAAGGATTCAGAGCTAGCGTGCAGTAAACATAAACATATGTTTAGCGTTGGGTTATAAGCTACTGTAGCCAAAGTGGGCAAGTGTTATAAACTTCAAACACGAAACAGATGCAAGTTAATTAGAGGCATGAAAGTGATGACAATAGAAGTGAGCTGTAGCAAGGAAATGAAATGTTAGTTTAGGCAGAAGTTGCTGCAGCTCTGCCTTACGCTGAAAACGCCTTTGGTCTCTGCTGAAGATGGGAAGGCATAGACATATTTTATTGGGACAGCCAGATATGTTGCCTATATGCCAGAAATGTAAGTCACTGCTATGAGTGAATGCTCAAAGGAAACTCAGTCTGGCAGGCTTTTGAAAGCTGCCACAAGGTCTGCTGTGGCTGAAGCTGGACTACAACATGTGTGAAGGTCCTGTGCCCTGTGTCAGTGTATGCGGTGCCCAGTGTGGCCATGGGGAAGCAGATGTCCCACCAGCATGGACATTCCCTGGGAGAGGGGACTGGGGTCCCCAGACAGTGCTGTAGGGTTTAAGCCCTCCTGCCCCTCAAGGGCTCAGGTCTGCCCTTCCCCTGCAACTTCCCAGCCCTTATTTCCAGCCAGGCAAGACCTCCAGCCCTGGCCAGAGGCTGTTAGGTGCCCTGCTGGTGGCATGAGCTCTGGTAAGGAGGCAGAGGTGCTTTACCAAGACTAAGCAACCCCTGAGCCTACAGGGCTGTCCGCGATCCCAGGGGATGCTGTTTGTCCCTGCCCTGCTCTTGGCTTTCCTCCTCCCTATCACGGTAGACAAGAGATTTAGAGACTCTCTTCTTGCCAGTAACTCTCCTCCCCAGATACTTATACTCTGCTGTCGTGGTTT
>NW_010245155.1:0-12336 GCF_000690775.1 Eurypyga helias | reverse complement strand
AGCGCTGGCAGCAGCTTTTCCAGCAGCTGGGTCTCTCCGTCCCACTGTCTCCCGTGTCCGAAGCACTGAACTTGCTTCCCTGCAGCCAGGCTGCCTTAAAGAGCCACAGCCAGAGCACTCGGCAGCTGCTCAGCAAACCAGGTAGGAATTCGGTTTGGCGGACATCGCTGCCTCTACCAAATTGGGCTGAAATTTGCCAGTGGGTTTAAGGACGTTCTTGCCTAAAATTTGTTCCAGAGGAAACAAGGCCAGGGTAAAGAAGGTGCCGGTCAAAGGCAATGGTTTGCAGGGAAAAGTCACGCTTGACCCTGAGAACGGCATCTCCTTAGGAGGCTGAGGGCCGGCGCAGCTCAGCTTCCCGGAGCCGCCCACAGGGATGCCCTCCGCACCGGCACGCGCAGGCACGGGGCAGCCTGTGAAAGCTGTGCGGTCAGCCCCCGCCAGACAAACCTTTCCAGAAACTCCTGTCCTCCAAGACAGTCTCCCCACTGGCGAATCTATCGCTATGCAGATTTGCACCGTGTATCTTCTCCTAGAGCCAGTCCTTTCGACAACGTATAAAAATAAAGGCCGGTGGGTTCTGTCAGCAGTCACTGCGTGCACATTTAGCAGCCTCAGCCAGCGACGCCAAAGTCCTCTTCAATAACACTACAGGGCCAGATGGCTCGCAGTCACACGTCATAAATTCCTTTCTGCTATTTCCATCTCGTGTTTACCCAGCTCAGTGTGTAGCAGCTACTGGCGTTGAAGGCTTCCTTTTTCAGAAACATCTGCGGTTTTGATAAGTCTTTGTAGGTATGGAAAAGCCTGAAGTCCTTCAGCTCCAGTTCTCGGAGCAGACTGTACCAGTACCGCACCACGGTGCTGTCGTTGCCGCTGACCTCAAACCCAGGCCAGTGGACGTGCACCTCAAAGACCAGCTGTCCTATCTGCTCAACAACATCTTCCAGGATCAGGTTTTCCAAAATTTTCCACTCGGCGCTCTCCACATCTGCCTTGAGGACATCAATCTGCAACAAAAGCACCATTAGTACGTGAAAACGAGAGGCTTTGCAATTCTTGTAACACCTGAGGCCAGGCTTGTCTGTTTTATAACAGACACCACTGTTCTTAGGTACAACTCCTTTTGTATTAAAGCCCCGTCTTCCAGGATCAGGTTTTCCAAAATTTTCCACTCGGCGCTCTCCACATCTGCCTTGAGGACATCAATCTGCAACAAAAGCACCATTAGTACGTGAAAACGAGAGGCTTTGCAATTCTTGTAACACCTGAGGCCAGGCTTGTCTGTTTTATAACAGACACCACTGTTCTTAGGTACAACTCCTTTTGTATTAAAACCCCGTAACACAGAATCATAGAATCATAGAATGGTTTGGGTTGGAAGAGACCTGAAAGACCATCCAGTTCCAACCCCCCTGCCATGGGCAGGGACACCTTCCACTAGACCAGGTTGCTCAAAGCCTCATCCAGCCTGGCCTTGAACACTCCCAGGGATGGGGCATCCACAGCTTCTCTGGGCAACCTGTCCCAGTGCCTCACCACCCTCTCTGGGAAGAACTTCTTCCTGATCTCAGAGCATCCCAGGGCTAACACAGACAGTACGTGACGTCTCTCGTTTGCTTGTTCCCAGCCCTTCTCCTCCTGCCTCCAACTCCTGGTACGAAAAGCTTTGTACCCCGAGGTGTCCAATGCAGATCATCCTACAACCAAAGCACGTTACTCTTCCTTCACAAATCTCATGGCGGCATCAAAGTTACGGAAAAAAAGAAACCCACCTAGCTAAACGACGACACTAAGGCATTACTGCTCCTTATTTCTCCATCGTGACATCCCGCGACACAGCAAGGCACACGAGCAGCCATCACCTGCACCTCAGTACGGCGGGCTCCTCCTGTTCCAGATGCTACGCATGCCACGCAAGCGCGAGAGAAGGGAAACGAGTACTATGAGCAGCTCAGGTCGCCAGCTGCCCACAGCCAAGCTGCTGTGGGAAGCTTTTACAGGCATCGCTATGGATGCTGAGCGAGGAGGGCCAAAAAACCAAAACCCAAACCATACTCTGGCAGCCTATTCTAACCATCGTGGCAGTGTCGGAAAAGGCACCTGCAGGTACAGGAGAGAAATTTGGGCAGGTGATATAGGATTGCCAAGGCAACTGGTCCCCTAAGCCACGCCATCCCAGGGCATCTCGCCGGCATAGGGCCGTGCCCCTCCACGCGTGCTAGGGCCCTGGCTTGCACATGCCCCTGCCCAGGGGTGCAGGGTAGGGGTTGTGCGGTGAGCACCTCTCCCGTACACCCAGAGCTCTGCCTCGCATGGGCCACAGCCAGGAACTTCAGGGCCACGGCAAGGGGTGGCCACATCTACCCTCCCTTCTCTGGTCGGCTGACTGGGGGCACCGAGTTCCGACTTGCTGGGGTACAGAGCGCTCATGAGCACCTCAGCGCTGCCCAGGGGCTGTGCTCCAGCGCTGGGGCAGGCACGGGACGGCAAGAATCATCAGATGCTCAACGCTTGGCATTTCTGGACTCCGCCTGTAAAACAGAGGCATTAACCACTGAACACCCTCTGCAGGGTACCAGGGCCGTGCCTCTGATGAGGCTTCTGTAGGCCAAGCTGTCCCACAGCCAAAACCACAACACCGCATTTTCAGAGCGGGACCTGAACAAGGTCCACGGTCACAGACCGAGTAACGCCAAGCCAAGTCGCCACCTGTCTGCTCATCACGGCAGCATCGTGCCTCCTCCACACCGAGGGAGGCAGGGGGGCAGCGGGATGCGACCAAGGGTTTATGGAATTAAAGCCCAGATTGTGGCACGTCCGCAGGAGGAGTAGAGAGGAAGGTTCCACAGACAACCTTAGCTCTGGTACTTCCTAACTCTGTGACAAGGAGCCTGTCTGTCCCTGGGTCAGTGGAACATGACGCAGCAGTCCTCCGGGTTCAAGGGGAGCATGAATGTAAATGGTGCTGCTTGTGACATTTCAGCTTCATGGCTGAGCTCACTTGGTTTCCTTTACACACTTAAATAGGTTACTTATTTTTCAGATACCCACTCACAGCTCTACCCGTAATGCAGTTTTGTCGGCAGTTGATTCCACAGGGCTGCAGTTGCCACAGGACTGTGCTGCCGCACTTCAGAATCCAGAGATTTTTATCTCTGGGAGACTTCTGTAACTTTGAAAGGAGACAAATTATTCAAAACTACCTTTTCGGGGGGCAGGGAGCAGGTAGTTAGGGGGAGAAACATTTCTCAGTGTTTGCTTTTGTCTTCATAGGATCACAGAATGGTTTGGGTTGGAAGGGACCTTAAAGACCATCTAGTTCCAACCCCCCTGCCATGGGCAGGGACACCTTCCACTAGACCAGGTTGCTCAAAGCCTCATCCAGCCTGGCCTTGAACACTTCCAGGGATGGGGCATCCACAGCTTCTCTGGGCAACCTGTTCCAGTGCCTCATCACCCTCTCTGGGAAGAACTTCTTCCTGATATCTAATCTAAACCTCCCCACTTTCAATTTAGACCCATTACCCCTTGTCCTGTCACTACAGGCCCTTGTAAAAAGTCCCCCCCAGCTTCCTTGCAGCCCCTTCAGGTACTGGAAGGTGCTATAAGGGCTCCCCGGAGCCTTCTCTTCTCCAGGCTGAACAAGCCCAACTCTCTCAGCCTGTCCCCATAGCAGAGGTGCTCCAGCCCTCTGAGCATCTTCGTGGCCTCCTCTGGACTCACTCCAACTGGTCTATATCCTTCTGATGTTGAGGGCTCCACAGCTGGACGCAGCACTCCAGGTGGGGTCTCACCAGAGCAGAGCAGAGGGGCAGAAGCCCCTCCCTCGACCTGCTGGCCACACTTCTCTGGATACAGCCCAGGATACGGTTGACCTTCTGGGCTGCCAGCGCACACTGCCGGCTCATGTCCAGCTTTTCATCCACCAGTACCCCCAAGTCCTTCTCCTCAGGGCTGCATGTTTTCCCATGGTCTTGCTTTATGGCAACAGCAGGACATCTTTTTCCCAGGGTAATGTTTGCAGCCATCATCCAGGTTGGTTTGTTTTTCTCTTGTGACACTATCCAGCTGCTGCTCCGGAGGCTCAGTAGGCACTCTGCACTGGATTTGCAAAATTGATCCGAAAAGTGGCTGCTAAGCAATGTTTCTATTGGATAAAATGAATTACCACCGTAACTGCTTAAACACCCACCAGGAAAGAAACACAAGGCTAGCGGGGATGTGCTGCATACACAGACCAGAGGCTCTCTGTTGCCTTTAGTGCCCAGGACTGCTCAGGGATCGGGAAGGAGGAAGGTGCCTGTCTCTACCCACCAACTTTTGTGACTGCCTTCCAGGAAAGGCATCTATCTCAGCCCAGACTCTCCATTTTTACGCCCTGGATAGGGTAAAATAAACAGCAGAA
Organism: Eurypyga helias; assembly: GCF_000690775.1. Taxonomy (NCBI): domain Eukaryota; kingdom Metazoa; phylum Chordata; class Aves; order Eurypygiformes; family Eurypygidae; genus Eurypyga; species Eurypyga helias. The sequence continues at coordinate 7,928 of NW_010245155.1, read as the reverse complement.
TAGCTTTGTGTCAGACTATCCAAGCAAATAAAAAGCATCCTGCAGGTTTTGTGATGATTAGACCGCTCAGGAGATACTTACCATCAGTGATAAGCGGCGCACTACTGATAAGAAATGCGCTACCTGCCTCCCAGACGCCTCGATTCAAAGTGCCAGTGAAAGGATTAATGGACAAATCTATAAATTCAGAGCTGTAATTCACCTGGGAGCGCAGCTGGAGTCTGCTGCTGGGAGTAAATCCCGCAGGGCAAAGATCTACAGCACTTGAATGTAAAGGATGGGATTGCCCACTGGTTTTGAGCGCTCACAGGCTAAGGCTGGTTCCTCTTATCTTCCCCAAATCTTTTTATCTTCTGCAAATGAACTCCGTTATCACAGAAATGTAAAAATATGTGGATTTTTAAAATGTTTTCTCAGTTTAGCTCCCTTGAAAAACCATCGCAGCATTGTACCAGTTACACTTGGAGGGGAAAAAAAAGCCTTTCCTCAGGCACAACCAAGCATATAAAACAGCTGGAAAAAAACATGTTTCAGTTAAACGTACTGTATGAAGGCTCATTTCTTCTTTTTAGGGTAATGACTTGTTACAACTGTGCATCATTTCCTAAACCAGAGTTCAGAGCTCTGTTCGGCTCGATGGTGTTTGAAATACCAGGGTTAACGGGGATTTCGGGCTCTGCGCTGCCCGGTGGGCACCATTTAAAGCTCCCTGTGGAGAAGAGTCAATTGAGAGTGAGTAGCTGGAGGAAGCAATTTAGCTGGATTACTTCCAGCACAAACTCAGCATGTGGAAGCAGCAGCCAGGAAAGGCAAAAAAACGCAGCAAACATGGTACAGGTCAGGTAAGGAGGATCCCTCCCCGTCTGTGGGAGCAGCTCTGCAGAGTAAGCTGGGAGCAGGGAGAGGAGAGCTGGTTGCTCATGCAGCAGCGTTCCCCCTCTCCGCCTAAGTACAATTCTCTAGTTTCAGCAGTCCAAGCTCTAGAAGCAGCTGTTTAATTCATATTTTGATAGCACACAACTTTGCAGGTAACAAACAGGTTTTTTTTTTAAACGCAGCTTCCCTGTTTCTCCACCTGCAACCTTTCATCATGACGCTTCCCTCAGCATCTTTCCTTTCAAAATGCATCCAGCCCCTCCTCCCCAGCAGGCAAAGGCTTGGATGTTAAGTCCCTTTCATTCCCTGTTATTCCGAGCCGAGGCTGTAATGGATGGCAGACAGGATGCCACACAGCACCTGGAAATTATGCCCCCAGCAGCTTGCGACTGCCTCTCCCCATGCTCCATACGACTGGTGGGAGGGAGAACCATCCCGGCTCTCTCTGAGCATCCAGCAGGGAGACTGGGACTGCTGTGGGCACGGTCTGAGCGACACAGACACTGATAAAAGTCAGTCACCACTGGTCAGCGATGTACAGCTCTGAACAGCAGCACTCCTCCAAATTACCTCCCTTCCCACTCCCATTTACAGCCCCTCCGTGATCGTCCGCACGGCCGACTTCCGAAGGACTCTGGGACAAGTGTGTCATTGAGATCACTCGCTCCCAGCGTGACGGATCGGGCACCTCTTCAAGTATCTGGTTAAGGCACCAAAGCCACAAAGACAGTTGGTGCAGTTGGGTGCTTACGTGGTCTTTGGTCTTTTTTTCTTTCCAGTAAAGGGCAACTGTCCAGCTGAAATCACTCATACAGCACACGCATCCCCGAAACAGAAAGCCGGTACAGACGAGCTTCGTTCCTCTGCTCTCCTCGCTGATCCTCCACAGCCTTGTGAGCGACAAGAGAAGTCTTTTTTTCCTCTCAGTTTTGGTGATGTGCTTCCATAAAAGCGTTACACAGCAGGGGCAGGATATTAAGTCATTTTATGTTTACCACTTAAGCTGGAGAAAGTGTTTCAAAATCATATTAAGGAAACTTACTTAACTTTCTCTGACGGCCAACCGTCAGCACAGCAACAGCTTGCCAGGAGCAGTAATGGCCCAGACAGACAAACATACCCATCTGGACAGCCCCCCTGAGGCGTGCAGGAGGCATCCATCTCAGCTGAGTGCTCCGGAGCGCTACAGACACTCTGCCCACGCTGTCCCACGCAGGATTGCTCCCAGCAAGGACCCACGCAGCCACCCAAAGTGACTGCCCCCTCCCACAGTCACAAAGTCCAGGTGTGGGGGCGACCTGGCACTTCTATTCTCTACTTCTTTCCTTGGTCTCCAATGCCAAAGTGTTTCCCACATGCTCTCTCCATCTGGAAGCAATTTCTCTTTGAAGACTCATTACAGAAAAAGAGACACCCCACTCCCTTCTCCAGTCCAGCCCAGTTACACAATGCCTCTAACTCCAGTGGACAAACAGAGAAGGGGAGCCCTTTCAGCTGACAGGAGGTTTTTCTCAATGCCACTTCACCAGAGGACACGATAATCTCTGAAGAAACAACCGCCACCTGACTTCGGAGATCAGCATGGTCTGAAATCCTTTCTCCCTGGCTGCATTTGGTCAGGAGGCTGCAAAGGTTTCACCTGTGGCTTTCCTGTCATCACCAACATCTTTCTTCACCGCAGGATTAGCTCTTGGCATCTTCCCATCTTAACTCATGCTGGGCACTGGACCAGCCAGAGATGCAGTTCACACATTAACCATCTTCTGGTCATAAAATAATGTGTGTCCCTGAGCCTGAACTGATTTTCAGACAGGTTTGATGGGTTTAGCTAGAATAATGCTATAATGACCTTAAAGCTAGAGGTACTGCACCTACCACCTTGTCTGGCTTGTGCTCAGCAAGACCAAGGTTCACGTACAGCGACCCAGAGAACAGGATCTACAAGCCCTCAGCATGGGGTAGGCTGGCACTACAAACAGATGATGCTGAGGGGGAGTACCTTCCCCTCACAAAAATCCTGAGAACCAAAGATCTTGGTTCCCTGTCTCTTTAAACCAAGACCAGTCTCCACAGCAGGCAACAGGAACCTCACCGCCAGCTGAGGATTCACAAGTGATGCTTCCTCAGAGGAAACTGTGAGGATGTGAGCCCCCAGAGAGCGACTTCCTTGCCCACTCAGAGTGGCAGCAGCTCCCAAGCACGCATCCCTGCTCACACTGTGCCCCAGCTCCCATCTGCATCGTGTTAACCTTTTTCAGTTGGTACGTCTCTTCTGTTGTACGACAAAGAGGAAAAGATGTAAACAACAGCCCCTCACCAGGTCCCTTGATCCGATGGCTAGATTGCCCAAGTGGGAAAAATCCCACAAGGGAGCTGCAGAAACCCTGGTCTTGAAATAACTTATCGACCTCATCATCAGCAAGAGCTCTGCTCGCCGAAGCCCGTGCTGCAAACGGACATTTGAAATACTGCTTTTATTCCAGCAGCAGCTGCCAACAGTCCGGGCTGGAAGCACAGCCGCTCCACGTGCAGCCCTGGATGAGGGTTGAAAGAGCTCACTCAGCCATCTGATCTCACAGGAGATGTCCCGCTGCCTGCTCCCTCCATAAACGGGGGAAAATCCTTTCCTTTCTCTTCTTTTGATCTCCTCCGCCAGTCAGTCGCTGCTGGATGCCTGTGGGAACGGATGTTTACTCCAAAGAATAAATGCTGTCAGACCCTCCAGTCTCTTTGTTAAGGGGGAACAAACATTTGCAGCGTCTGCGCTGCCCAAGCACCAAGCAAGGGCAGAGGGACCCGGCTCTGTGCTTACATCAGGTCATGCTATCCCAGTCTTCCTAAAGGTTAACAGCCAGCAGCAGGACAAATGGATTACGCAGGAACAAGGGGGCAGCCAGCAGGGAAAGTTTGCATAATCATAGGATCACAAAATGGTTAGGGTTGGAAGGGACCTTAAAGACCATCTAGTTCCAACCCCCCTGCCATGGGCAGGGACACCTTCCACTAGACCAGGTTGCTCAAAGCCTCATCCAGCCTGGCCTTGAACACTTCCAGGGATGGGGCATCCACAGCTTCTCTGGGCAACCTGTTCTAGTGCCTCACCACCCTCTCCAGGAAGAATTTCTTCCTGCTATCCAATCTAAACCTCCCCACTTTCAATTTAAACCCGTTACCCCTTGTCCTGTCACTACAGACCCTTGTAAAAAGTCCCCCTCAGCTCCCTTGTAGCCCCTTCAGGTACTGAAAGGTGCAATAAGGTCTCCCCAGAGCCTTCTCTTCTCCAGGCTGAACAAGCCCAACTCTCTCAGCCTGTCCCCATAGCAGAGGTGCTCCAGAAGGCATTAGGTTGCTATTAGAAGGCAAATAATTAAGCAGCAACTGATCCCGAAGCCTTGAGGAACAAGACGTGCACAGCGCGTTCATGCGAGGGGCACAGGACTAGGGTCCCCCAAAACAGCTGCCAGAGTAAACAGCATTTTGGCTGCAAGACCTGCTACTGTTTAGTAAGAGAGTGCCCCAGGGGAGGGGGTGTCTTCAAAATGTAAGTACGTAGAGAGAGGGTTCAGAGTCCCATCTTCAGAAAATGTTCACCACACCACAGAGCGCATCTCTCGCAGGATGAGAACGTGCAGCCCCGGTGTAACTGAGTAGCTCTAATTAAATCGGGGGGGAGGGGGTGGAGCTGGTTTCCACCCACACCAGCCAGTGCAATAAACCCCTGTAACACTACATCCCTTCACGGGGAGCTACTCACTCCGCTCCGTTTCTGGTCCGAGGTGCCAACCTGCCTCTCTTCTGCTCCGCTGTTTGTCCACCCACCCTGCTGTTTGCCGGCAGTGGGAAGAAAGCAGTGCGTGTGTGTCCCTGGAAACAGGAATAAGGAACATCCTGAATGGCTTGCACCACAGTCACATTCGATCTGGGACGGACTGTGGGGAGGGGAAGGGAGAGCTGCTGTGGCTCTGAGCTCTGGATTTCAAAGTTTTGAGAATGGAGGCATACCTTAAACTGCTGTCAGGTCAAAAAGCGAGACCAGAAAAGATCCAGGCGAAGGTGAACGTATGAGACAGCCAATTCCAATGAGGAGAGTTTGTTAGCAGTGACAGGAGGAGGGATGAGCTACCAGGGACAAACAGAGGGATGGGGAAGAGAACGTTTTTGGGTTTTTTTTAAGAGGGCTCCAAAGTGCTCTAGATAGGGCATTTATCTAAACAACTTGTTAATGTCAACCTGTCACTGGACACTGTCAGAAAGATGGGTAGCGGAGAAAGACCAGGATGCTTATGGAAAAGGGGCTGCTCTCAATTCTCATAAATCCCACGTCATGCCATGGACCACCACCCTGAGCAGACACTCAGCACCTTGGCCGAATCACAACCGTACAGGTTCACATCACTGTGCTTCACATCACTGGCGTTAATGGCACAGACCGTGGGCTGGGGAGCACCGACACAGGTCTGCGCTCAGCAGGAGCTGCACACCTGGTACCGCCTTGTGAAGCAGGGCAGGTTCCTCGGGCTCCTGCCCAACTTGGTTTCACTGAGAGGAGGGAACCAGGAGCGACTGGCTTCTTACAGCAGCAGCACAGCAGTGATGAATGGCTGAGAGAGTTGGGCTTGTTCAGCCTGGAGAAGAGAAGGCTCCGGGGAGACCTTATAGCACCTTCCAGTACCTGAAGGGGTTACAAGGAAGCTGGGGGGGACTTTTTACAAGGGCCTGTAGTGACAGGACAAGGGGTAATGGGTTTAAAGTGAAAGTGGGGAGGTTTAGATTAGATATCAGGAAGAAATTCACGGAGAGGGTGGTGAGGCACTGGAACAGGTTGCCCAGAGAAGCTGTGGATGCCCCATCCCTGGAAGTGTTCAAGGCCAGGCTGGATGAGGCTTTGAGCAACCTGGTCTAGTGGAAGGTGTCCCTGCCCATGGCAGGGGGGTTGGAACTAGATGGTCTTTAAGGTCCCTTCCAACCCACACCAGTCTGAGATTCTATGATTCTATGACTCCATGGTGCCTGCAGCGAGCGCCGCACTCTTCTGAAGGCAACTGTTTGACACCGAAATAGCTGTCATGCTGCTGCTGCTGTCGAAAAGAAGGTGGAATGGTGCATTAGTGCACCAAACTCTGCTGGGGACTGAACACAGCCTGAGCAGCCCTCGAGCAAAGACAAGGGAAAGCAGATTTTTAACACCTCATTTTTCTGAGGGGTCTTTCTTAACAACAAAAGCAACAAAAAAGGAGAATAAAACCCTAAAAGCAATCCTCCTTACTTTCTAGTTTTTAGCAGACAATAATATGCTTTGAAAGTGGTTGTGTTGATTTTTTGGTTGGGTTTTGGTTTTCGGTTTTTTTAAGACCCACTTAAGTTCTGTTTCCACAGTGAAATACCTTCATTACAATTCAGGCATTACACTAGCCCTTTTCCTAGGGGAAGGAAAGCCTACGGATCGCACCACATTCAGCCCACGTTATCATTAAGAAGATCTTCGCTCCACGCATGACCACTGCATACTAAACAGCACGTTCAAGTCGTTCCCTAGAAACACCCCTATTCTTAACAGGATCTTGAGAACTGCTCCTGGCGGAAAGAATTTAAATGAGGCGAAAGGAGATGGAAGGGACCAAGAGAAAACCCGGGAAAGGAATGTGCACGAGGCATTCCTTGCACGCAGCACAGCGAGCGGGAGAGGTGCTGAGCAGTAAATCACTGCCCAAAGACCTTTGCTCCCAGAAACATGAGGTTGTCAAGCCCACTGCTCCTGGCAGCCAAACTCTTCCATCTAGTTACAATTAAAACACTTCACACAGCAGCCGCCTCAGCTGACTAAGCAAATGCAGAGCAATTACCACCTTGACTTCATTATCGCTACAATTAAAAACCATATACATCCAGGAAAAAAACCTACTGTGTGTCAGGAGCTTGTAGGTTACCTCAGGGGCAACCATTCCCAGGTTACAGAAGGCAGCATTTCCAGCTGCAGCTGGAAACATTTGCACCAGCTCCATTGCTCCTTTTCAGCAATCGGAATAAAATTCGCTAACTCCCTGATGCACCCCCAAACAAAAGGCTCAGGCACAGGAATGCTGCACATGGTCAAGCTGCAGCTCTGCTATAACTCCAAGGAAATCGGTCACGTTAGACAGAAAATGAATTCGAACCAGCATGTACAAACACAACCTCAAAGGGACGGGCAATACGTCTCTCCAGAACTCATAAATCAAATTACAGAGCTAGAGGCAGATGCGTATTGTAGAGTAACACGCAGCACTCAGCTTTTGCTTTAATGGGATGACTTAAAAAAACCCCAGTACTTCACATTTTCCCGCTAGCTTGCCCACTGTTATTACCTCCAGTGTTCTCCCTTTCAGTACAACCAGCATGGAAATTAGGTGCCAGACAGGTTTGCAGAACTCTGAAGTCCTAATCTCAGGCAGATGCTGGGTACCGACAGCATCTCGGGTAGGCAGATGCTGGGCACAGAGCTGAGGTTAGAGTCACCACTGCAGCTCCCCACATCCTGCAGTTTTTTCTCTGTGGATGCCTTGAGGTCACCACACACCTGCACAGCAGGCCTAACTCCCCCTGCATTCACTCCCACCTTTCTGGTCCCACACAGAAACAGGAGGCTGGAGCACAAAAACCCAATGGAGGAATTAACACTGAGAATTTTTAAGGGTGCACTCCTCCCCACCACTCCCCTTTCCTATTCCCACCGCATCTGGTCGTGGTGCACAGACTGCCCACTGACACCTCTGTTGCCTGCACTGGAACCACCACAGCGAGCATTACCCAGTCTCCACTTCTTATCCCTTCTGGGTTTTGAGGATCACATACACACACATTATCAGTGTGGCTCGGCCTACGTCTGCTGGTATATTCCCACTATGCATTAAAACCAAAACAAAAGCCCAAACACACACATATGACATCACTACAACTACGCTGCTCACAGTGATTAGGAACTCCAACTTTCAGGAATAACCAACCTGCAGTAAATATGACACTGCAAATTGCTCTCCTAATCAATTAAAAAGGTGTCATGGTTTAACTCTGGC
>NW_010245154.1:9994-47543 GCF_000690775.1 Eurypyga helias | reverse complement strand
ACCCCCAACCCACCCCCCCCAGCAAACAGACCATACTTGAAAAAGCCAGCAAAGCTACGTAACATTACATAGAATAGACACTGAATCAAGGACTTGAGTCAAGCTTGCTCATATGACTGCAAAGTCCTGTTCTCCCTTGTTTCTTGCCCCAATAACTGCTTATTTGTACAAAATGTTCCTGTTTGATAAGAGGCTTCCTTAGAATGCTTCAAGCATATTTGCAAGCATATTGCAACTGTTGCAATTTAGGCCCAGCAGAGTTTTAAATGTGAACCTTTCACATTTCAAGTAAGCATACAAAACGTTGTGCCAGTGTAAAAGCAATTAATGCCAATGCAGTAATGAAAATTCATCTCCACAGCCTCCACCATCTTGTCTTTCAGTGGTCGCTACATGCCTGTTGGAACAGACCTTGCAGGCAGAGACGAGAGTTTATCATCTCTTATTATTACAAGACAGCATTTCTTCGTGGCTTTTATGTATCAGAAGTGCTTTGCTTATGTTCATTTCACATCAGTGATTAGCTCACCATCACCAAAAAAATCCATTTGTTGAGCCTGAAGCCACTGCAGAAAAGAATGAAACCATTCTAAAATCCTATGCACATACTTCAGTCCTTTCACAAAACAGTATTTAAAACTACCAGATTGGTCTCAGCCATTCCTTCATACTGTGCACAATTTTATGCTATTGTCAATCTGCCTCTGTAATTAAAGAAATTACTTTATTATGCTTGTGAAGAACCTTCCATCTCAGCCAGATAAAGCAAATTGTTGGGCAAGCGACAGCATTTGAACTCGACAGGGCTACTTCTACGTAAGACACATACACTATAATGATATAGGAGGTGAGTCGTTGTATTGGAGACCTGGCTGCATACATCCTTCGTCCAGTAAACAGATCTTTGTGTTTAAGCCTCTGACTATTGTGTTACTTTTTTTTTTTTTTGCAACAAGTACTTCAAAAAACCTCCTCTGTTTCACACATTGCAAAGAAGAAATAACACATGCCATCTGAAAGATAATTTCAAATAGCTTTGCAGTATAGGAAGAATGTTCCGATTAAAGTGTTTTCCAGCAAATTTTGTGAAAAATAAAAAAAACCCCAAACAACAACGAACGACCATTTCAGTAGACTGATGAACAGACTAACTTAGCTTTGACTGACAATAAGGTGTTCAATTCTGCTAGCTGCTGTTTTACCTCAGCACTGGAAACAGGGATAGGAATGTTTGTGAGCCTTCAACTCTTGGCAATCTTATTCCCATCTGCAAACAGGTCCCCAAAACACAATTTACACAATTCTTGCTTGTTCCTTCCTGCAAAGAGTCATTTAAAAGCATTGTGTCCAGATGTTCCAATCAGTGTTTTTAATTTACTTCTGTTCATAAATCAAATGTGTCTTGGAGAGGACTTGTACATCCCGGTATATACTTTTACATATGACTTACTCCATACAGATTTGTATTGCATGAAGAATGCTTTGCCAAGAGGGTTACACTGAACATCAAAAATTAGAAACAGTATTTCAGGCCAATTTTGAACAGTTTCTATAATAAAAAAGTTTTCTTCTTTTTTTTTTTAAAACAACGTAACAGGTTCCCAGGACAGCCTCCTGTTAACTGGTTGCATTTTATTTCTAGCAAACCATCATTTTTCTCCACTGAGGTGGGACTGTCTCCTGTCCTGGCTTGGGGTTTGGTGCAAAGAAAGCTTCCCAGATTAACCACTTGCCTTTTCCATCTTAGCCAATAATTAAACAGAGTAAATTTTACTGAGGTTCTTTCCTTCAGCAAAATCAGTATTTGCAGGTTTTAAGACATAACTTTGATATGAAGCATCATAGAATTCATGACCAGCAGTGAAGGAGAGGCAGAACGTAGGGGTTGAGAAGCTAGGAGATGAATTCGACTTTTCTTGAAGTTGACAACATCAGTGTCATATAATGCAATGACATTTATGAGTTTACATTCTGCCAGCAGATCCCTCTGCATCCCAAACACTGAATTCCAATATATAAAATAATAATATTATATTTCATTAATATTAATCCGCTTACATAAAGTTCTAGCACACACATATGAATAGTCCTATTTAAGCTATATAGTCACAGACCTCTTTCTTATTCTGAGAAGCAGCTGGTGTTTTTGGGTGCTAGATAAATTATAGCCTTAAAAATTGTCCATTCCCTGATTATAGTTTTGAGCTTTCCAGACCTGTGATTAAGACAACTGCACGTTCATTTATGTGGTAAGGATGTCCGATATATGTCTAGACATTAAAACCATCAGTTTTTCAGGCTGAGAAGTCATAGACAGCTTAAGGCTCTCCTTTAGGAATAGATGGAACGTTCCTCCCTGATGTGAAGTGAATTCAGAAGTGAGCTATCATTCTAAATATCTTGCTTCCCACTGTTATTTTGGCTGTCACTTACAGTAATCTACAAGTGAGGGGGTGAAACTACACTCCACACAATTAATATGTCAGACTACTTTTTTTCTAATTCTCTTCTAAACCACAACGCAACTACAGTGGGCTCTACAGGCAGTCAACTCTACGTGCAGGTGGGACACATGGACCTAATCCTCATGAACAGGTAAAATAATCAAAACCACTATCTCAAATCCAAGAAGCAGCTGCCAGGTATTTTAATTGCAACCCAGGTCTTTTTTCCTTTCCTAAACCTATTTTCTTCCCCCAAATCATGGCCTGGAAAAATATCACACATGAAACACTCACAAGTGGGTAATCAGGGATATGAACACTGACCAAAGAGTATATGCATTAAAACATTTAGTCAACTCATGAGCTTTACATGACTCAATTCCATTGGAATTTGCCCCAATTTTTCCTCACTTAAAGGATGAATCTTACTGTGTCTCATTACAGTTACTTAATGTATACAGAAAGGCAAGGTGCTGCAAAGAAAAGCTGATTCCAATAACCTTTGAAATGAATGGGGAAAAACTAAAATCACATTTACTTTAACATTCCTGAATCAGAGTTGACATGAACACATGTATGTTAGTAGACTTGTATATTTGTTTAGTTGCATCAACTCCAACACCAACACATATACATTCTGGACAACCTTGTTCACTATTTTATTGGTGTTAATCTGGAGTAATTGCACAAAGTACCAATAGAGTCTGGTCTCTGAGAAGAGAACAGCGATGTTTGATGAAGTGCATTTCTTGCGCTTATTCTTCCTCTCATCTTCCTATCACATGCGTTTATAGCATCAAGTAGAAAACCAAATAGGTCTTACTCCTGACATGGATCATCTTTTGCCTATGGCATGCACAAGATTTAAAGCAACTATGTCTTTGAAACTAAACACAGCATATCTGGAGAACTGCAGTTAAATCATAGGGGTCAAAACCTCTGCATATATATGTAAGGTACCTGAAGAACGGGATGCTATCCCTCTTCTGTCACAGATGCTTTTTTGAACCAACCTGTATTTGATTAGCAGACGTCTATTTTCTCTCACGTTCAGTCCTGTAATTTTTATTTCTGCTATGAAGCTGCAACCCTTAATTTATTTCTTGTACCCTATAGAGCTATTGTGGGGTCAGTGATATATTTAATCTGCTTCTGTAAAAACTCCCATCATCAAAACATGAACCAGCCATATCTTTTTCCTGTAATGGGAAACTAAAAAAGGGGAACTCTAACATGGCTGCAGTTGTTTTCAATTTCTAAACTGAAGCCGAGAAAATGACTTCTTTCTGTGAACAACTTCTACGTAAACTATGAAGCGCACAGAGTGTGTAAAACCATGCGGATGCAAGAAGAAAGAGTTATACACAGATCATTATTATATTTTAGGCTGGAATTTAGAAAATTTGAAATTATTTGAGGATTTTCAATTTCATTTCAATTATTCAACTCATAGGAGTTTGGTCAGCAAAAAAGCCAACCAGCTTGGGTGTAGGTCTTGACAAACTGTATGGATCATGTAGCTGTGTTGCACGCAATGAGATGGCTTTAACCTCATAACTCAAAACCAAACCCTGTTTGTTCTGTCTTACATTACTAATTTAGGATTTTTTCCATGACTGATTCAATAATTTGACAAACCTTTGTAGTTTTAAAAACCTGACAATTTATTATGGTAAACAAATATAATTAACTTCTAATATAAATATGCTGAAGGTCTTCCACAAAGTTTAATACTTTCTTTCAACCCTCAGCTAGAAAAGTGAGTAGTGAGAAGAGTACTTTCATAATGTTTATCACGACAGGAATTGATATATTTAATAGAAAATATTTTTGCATGAACAAAATGTAGTTTGGTGAATATTAAATAAATAGAAAACTATATGTTATCAGTTAAAACATTAATTTTTAATTTAAAAAGCAGTATAATTCTATGATACAGGAACATACACATAATCAGGATTTGACTGTATCCATATTGCTGGAGCGTCACCTACCGGACACTGCTGGTACACTTGGATCAGCTATTACCCAACTGAAAAGCCAGGGTCAGTAAGTAAAAAACGCAGTAAGAAAATAAATTAGCAGGGATGTAGTTATTATCTTCACAATAAAAGCACTGTTGAATTTTGAAAGGGGGGGAATGTGAGCTCTCATACGTACTCCTACATCAGTGACTCCACCTTTCATTTTCAGTTCTCACACTGATGAAATTAAAATAACATCCATTTCATTGTTTGATCTCTTTGTGAGAATGTTGCAGCTAAGTGGACATGAAAAATAGATGACATACTTGGTAACAACTACCTACTCCACGTATTGACACAACCACTTTAAAAATGACACTGTTTGCAAAACAGAGCCTGCACACCTAATCAAAGAACTAGAACCTCTCCTTGAGTTTAGCAGGACTGAGGATGTCACCATGATTATCTTACCTTTGCCTTTCCTGTGAATCTGCATAGCCATAATGACTATGCTCACCGCTAAATTGTACACATATCTTAATCTTTTAAAGGACAGGCTGTCCAGGAATGGAAATTGCATTATTTGTGATGCTGCGTACAAGTAAAGATATTTTAATTACTGAATGAAAATAAATTTCCTTTGAAATAGGTTTTAAATGAAGGCAACCAAGATTACCTTTGCTCTCCTGATTCTACATCAATACACCTGCTCAATATTATCATGAGAGGTCTTAGCAAAGGGACAAGTTACTTGGTAGCCGATTATTTTCTAGAGCCTGACAGCTTCCATAAAATATATTATAGTAGACTTCCAGATTTGCTTCTCTCCCTCTAGGTTCTTTAGCTTTTATATAATTTCAGGTCATGAAAGATATTTAGCACGTGCTAAATCCCATTTTAAAGACTCTATAGCAAATTAAATAAGAAAAATAGAAAAACAATATAGAAAATGTAATCTAAGAGAAGTCATTTAAACAGTATTAGATTTATCTCAAGAGCATAGTAAAATGAAAGAGTATTAGGCATTTATTTTTACAAGATCAATTTTCAGGTCTTCAATCAGTTACACACAATCCATTTCACTAGGGTTTAGTTCAACAACTGTAAAATACTGACATCTTCAGGTGGAAAAGCTATTGAAGTACATCAATGATAAGATAGGCTAAATATAAAAAAAATCAAATTAGAAATAATTCTTGAAACAGGAGTAGTTTTCTATTGAAGATTTTTTTAATTTGGCTCTTTTCTCTTTGAATCAAGGATGTATAGCTGTATGTACATTTTCAAAATGTTAACATAGATATCAAAGTGCCTGCAGCCTTTCCAATATGTGATTTAGATTTTAATCTTTTGTTAGATGGAAAAAGCCATGAAGGTTCTTCACAAAATATGCTGAGAAGTGTAAAAAAAAAAAAAATCAACAGTTCTTTATGAAAATATTTTTCAAAGGATTTACTTTTTATGGGAAAGCCAACTTTTTCTGATCAATTCATAATCTTGGTACAAGTGAACAAGGAGTAGTTTTCCTTTAATTTCTTACTTGTTTCTAGCAGGTCTTTTTAATCATGTGCACTCTCAATATTTGGATTAGGTTAACTAAGTCAAGCAAACAGAATAATTGTGGATTTACAGTCGTGATAAAGAAATTAAAATACGGTTCTGTGGTCCTGTTCTTTTCAGCTTCACAACCTTTAATAGAGTTCAAGGCCAGAAGGGATCACTACCTCCTTATTCATACATCCTCTCCACTTTTCACAGATCTGTCTAACAGCAACGACGTATTGAGATACCCACAATGGCTCCTCATCATCTAGAATGAGTACTGAAGGATATCTAACTCCTGTAGCAAAAAATCCTCATAGGCTAATTTAGCCTGAAGAGGAACCACAGCGGAATGTGAATAAACCTCCAAATCCTCACCTACATGGGGAAAATTATTTCATCCCAAACCTTCATCTGTCCAGTAGCACTAATTGCTGTATATTCAAGGAACTGCTAAATATAGACTTCAGACACTTGTTTTAATAAGCACCTGTGTACCGAGAACAAACATTTCAGGTAGGTATTATTAGGGAAAAACAATAGATTTTTTTCATTACAAGGACTTTTGGCGAATTTTATTCTGGATTTGAAGGCCATAATTATATAGGAAAGCAAATGAGTGATGGTTTTCAGATATCTTAGTAACAGATGATCCAAAAGACATTAACCTATTTGAGAAATGCAAGAGAAGTTCACCTACAATGTTACAAGCCTGTTGTAAAATCCTTAAAAGTTTACTTTAAGCATTTGAATATTTAACCTGTTTATCTGCAAGCCAAGCATTAGCACAAACAATTTTCATTAAGCCACAACAAGCCAGTGCTCATCTCTGAATAAAACTACCACAAACCAAATATAGGAACATATGGACACAGATACTGCAGATGTCTGGTTACACAGGATATTATTAGTGAGGAACTGTTAAATGTTCTCCTTATCTGGAATCAGTTCAACAAAAGTGTATTTTTGACTCCTTGTTAAGAATGACAGGAGTAGAATAACATCAAAAAGTACAAAAATGCAGAATAGTGGCTCTTCCTATCCTTGAGTTCTGTATCCACCAGATGGTATCAGTTGGCAGCAAGGTCTGCCTGCTGCTGGAGGAGCCCACCTTTGCAGAGCACCATTCCTGTGGTGTGGTGACAGAATGACAAAATGGACTGTGCTTGTACAAATATCACTTGGGTGGCTAAACCTCTTTAAACTTCTAACAGTTCCCCCTGCTGAGTAATCAAGCAGGCTATTGGCTTTCTTGTTGAGATGATGTGATTCCCCTCGATATGTCACTAGGTTAGCGAACCTCAGGTGCAGACCATCCTTTAACACCTTGCATAGCAAGCCAAAGACTCGCTGCTGACCACTAGCTTCAATCTGTAGCTGACAACAGAACACTAACACTCAGACTATAAGTTCAGCATTCCAGGAAAGTTCTAGTTTCATACCCTAAAGCTAAATGACCATGAAGATGACATGTGAAGAGAGTAGTCCACTTATTTTCCAAAAGAAACCTACATCATAATCACTTATCATATAAAATCAGTGCCCCTATGTTTGTTCTCGCTCATCTTCTCCCAAATGTTCTACTTCCAGTTTTAAATTGCAAGAAGAAGAAAGGAAGAAAAAAAAAAATCACCACACTTCCACATCTGGAGTTTGTTGTACAGAGTCAAGCATTTCAGACCTCTTACGATACTTGCTAGTTAATTGGTCGACAATTATTTGCAAGACTATTTTTGTTACTCAGGGTTTTGAAGAAGTTCTGACAGAGGAAGTCAAGTGTAAACCGTGACTGTTTGCAAAGTTCATTTCTACAGCATTTTGATTGCTTTATAATCATTAATGGGCTGTATAAGAACATATAAATTGAAGGGTTGAGCATATCACTCACTTCACCATATTAAAAAAGTAAACAATGAAAAAGTTGAAATGCACATTTACACCAGGAAGGAACTTAAGCATTCTTGGTCATGTACGCAACACAGTAGATCACATTCCTGGGCATTCTGCAGCAATGAACGCCAAGGCTGCAAAGCAATGAAGACTGATAGGTTATGAAATGCCAACTACACTTAGACAATAATGGTCAACTTAAGTTGTAATTTCACCAAAACCCTCAGGCATGTATTTAAGAGACTGTAAATATTCTATACATGCAGATGAATTTCAAGTACCCGTGCAGATTAACTAGCATGTAAACTCTTAGCCAGTCACAATACAAAGTTAAGGGAAAAGGTTATTTATGTGCCCAGACACATTAATAACTTGAAAATGCTCAAGAAATTTTCATGAATGCATGAACTGTAAAAACCAGGTTTAGACAAGAAGTCTCAAATCCTATGTAAACACAGAAAAGCCCTTCAACACCTACGGACTTATCACGATAGTGCTGTGCATCCTGACTCACTGTTCTACGTACTGTGCAAGAATAAGACAGCAAAAGGTGACAGACTTCCTCTCTTTTGAGGGACGACTCCATACTACTTTTGCTCTCTAGAGGTCCTCCACGAGTTGTACTTGCCTCAGTCTTAAGGTTCTGTAAGGATTTATGCTGATGAGTAGCACCAGAAGACCTGCAACTTCATGCCTCTGTATCCATATTTTCCCTCTTCATTCACATTTGCATTTTAATAAGCGACCAATTTTAAGAACATGGTGGCAATTACTATCATGGGTCATCACAGGTGTGTCCTAAACTTACTGTGATCACTAACACAGGACACAGCTTATTGAATTCCATTTCAACATCAGAAGGTGCTTTCTGGTGCTGTCTTGCAACTTCTGTTTTGGCAAGGACAGCACAAAGCAGTCCATTCTTCTACCAGCCTGAAAGTGTGACACGCTGATAGAGAGGCAAGGTTGCCTGTCGGAAGCAGTGAATGAAGACTGCAATGCTATGTTACATCTGCTGAAGGCAGGGGGAATCACTTAAAAACGGAAGTTTCTCCAAATGAATTTTGACAGGACTACTCAAAGGTACATAAGCAAAGACAGAAGAAGAGAGTACAGCACAGAAGTTTCTTCTCCTGACAGAGTCACTTGTTTTTCTTGTGCACATTTGGGATACATTGACCAAACCTCATTGTAAGGTCACTGAATATCTATGCTATAATCACCAATTCCAATACCATAGGAACTGATAGTAAACCACCTACTTCGATAGGACGTTTTCCACTGAAACACAAGTATCTAGAAAGGTAGCAGACACACTGCAGCATCCTTCCTGTTAAGTAGCTGATTTAAACTTTCTTGGGCTTGTTGTAAACATTCTGTTCTTCATCATCACTAATTGATTAAAAATAAGTGGAACTGAATAATCATTTTAAAGGAGATGCACAGCTCCATTAACTTAAATCTTCTCATTTAATACTTATATATACAAGATACGGAGAGAAAATTAAATATGGGAAAGCAAGGCTTAATGTATATGGGCATTGCTGAATTATGAAAGTGCAAGAATAATTTGAAGTATCATTTTTTCACTAACGAACTGGAGTTTTGAATTTCTGATCTCAGTTTCTAAAGTATTCTTCCTTCCTCATGGACAGATCTGCTGCATTCACAGCTGCATAGCAGGAGTCCCACTTCAAATCTTTGGGTGCCAGTGCTGAGAAGCCAGTAGAGTTACTGTTCAGCAGTATAACATTTCTAGCCTGGAGTAGTGGTATGGAATCTTTTCCTTGCCATCAGCTTGAGAAATAGGAATCTTGGAAGAGCAATAAATTCTGCCTTGGTCAGCTGGCAGACTTTCCATACAGCCCTGCTTCTTGGGTGGTGGGGTAAACATTCCTCAGACCCATATTTGCTAATAGCTATGATAATTATAGCCTTTTGCTCTGTGCACAAGGGTAACCTGACTTGATCATACTATCAATTACTCCTATCTTCAATCTTGTCTTTGCCACCTACAATGTGTCATGCTTATGCATCATTTCTAATTAGATAGGAGGTACTTGTACATGGAGAGACATGGCCCTTGCCTTCAAGAGCCTGCACACCAGGGTCTCTGTTCTGGTTTTTGGGTGTCACTGCAATACAAAGGATGACCTAGGTTTTGTAGGTTAATTAGAAGCCCCTATTTCAAAGAGACATTAATTGAATTTTACTGATGTCACACAATGTTAGAATAAAAAAAACCCTTTTTTATTTTTTTAAGCAGATTATCAGAATCTCATTAACTTTTACTTTCCTGAGATATATAAAATATTTAATGTAGGTGTGAAAAAGTGATAAAATATTACTCAAATCATGGAAAAGATATCCAAATCTTGCTTCATTTTCTATTTAATTACTAAATTAACCTTAACTGTTACACTAGAAGATTCTAGTCATAAGAATGATTACTACAAGCGAGGTCAGTACAGTATGAAGTACAGGTTTTGTACCAAATGAAAATTAATGAAAATTTCAGTGTAAGGACTCAATTTTGCATTGCATCCTCACTATGACCCTTCTGAAAGAGGACTAGTCCAGTTTACATTTATTGGCAGTTCTTCCCTCCCTATTCACATATACCATCTAAAGGAAAAACAAAGCAATTAACAGAATCACAGAACCAATTCCACAAACAAAGGTCAGGATCATTTTCACATCATTCATTCAGGATTTCTTTCACTTCTTTCCATCAGGTTAACTTTCAGATTGATCAGGAAAATTAGCTCACTTGGCTGTTACTGAAGCTATTGGATTGACAATCACACCAATGTATTTTCATATGAAAGTATCAATATACCAATATGGCAAATATACATATAATAGAAATATACAAAGCGTTGATTGAGGCCTGTGAAAATTTGTTCCAACTACTCAGAGCTAATGATAACTTTTGTAGGTTGTAACATTAGCCCCTGCCGTCTGCGAAGGCTGCGTTTCTAACTTCGAGAGGGTTTGCCAAACTGCTCAAAGTCACCACGTGCAGTGTGGCTGTCAGAGGAGGGAAGGTGAAATGTGAAAATATACCTAAAGTTCTGGACTGGCTGTCTCTTAGAAACGTATCGATACTGAAAGGACATCTTAATTGCTCGTGTGTGCTTATTGGGTTATCTAACCAAAACACAGCCTCAGACATGGGCACAAAGCAAACTACTAGGATATGCAGCCTTGTGTATCACACCAGTAATGATTCCTGGCCTATTTTTCTTCCTCTACTCTTATAGAGCTGATGTACTGATAGATCTCTGAGCTGATTTGAAAGAAAAGAAAAGCAACTCTTATCTCTTGCTACCTCACATGACTGCAATTAAAGTTCATTTTGAAATGCAGTGGACTGACAAATCTCTTCAGAGGCTGATCCATGCTGCTATGTGTTGCAGTGTTCTGTAGCAAGAGGTCACTGACTTATTTATCCTAAACAAATACGGTGAAAAGTGTTCTGACAACTATCCAACACAGAGTAAGCAACTATGACAAGGAATTCTAATAATTTTTTCTCATGTGCACTCAAGAGAGCACGAGCTTCACGGTCACTCTAATTTTAAGGACACACCTATCTTACCTAGTCAGTGTACAAAGGAGACAGAACCTCATTCTACATTCCTCTGAAGTTGATTATCCTTACTAATTAGCAGAGTAAAAGTTTCCTCTACTGGAAGACTTCTGTTACCCTCAAGTATTTTGCCTCATTCCATTATTTCTGAATTACGTAATATCTAAAATATTCCAAGAAATAGATTGTAAAACAGAATCAGTTATTCTCACAAATAAGGTTTCTTTTATGTAGCATGGGGGTGTAGAATATTTGTGATGGTGACATTTGTGACTTCATAAAATCCAAAATGTACATTTTGTACCATGCTAGCCTACTCAGCAAGAATCTTGTGTATGTACTTGACTATTCACAAGGAGATATAAAAGGAGCAATCAGATATCAGAACTGAAAATTTTAAGCAGGGTAGGGCAGCTAAATCCCTGTCTTCTACATGAATAGCTTGAGTAACATGATTATACAAAAGGTGCTGTAGAAGTAATAGTTGACATAGTGGAAAAATACTTCAAATTATCCTAATTAATAAGACTATTATAATTCAGTCGAGGATCAGGACAAGGACCTGATAAAATTAAGAGGTTCAATGTAGTTCTTTCTTCTGCTGGCATTTTATGTATGCATTTTAATACTCTTGAAAACAACAACAAAGTACTCTCTAATGCTGACTGACACTACTCCCTGGCATGCTAGAGACAAACACAGCCAAAATTCCATGTGCCTTAACCCTGACTAACACAAGGGTAGTGGAGTGGAGTGAGGGCAAGAGCTCTTCTCCCAATGAAATATAAGAAAGTGTACTCATTAGAGTGAACAGGTGTTTGATTTGTGTTATTTCATGAGCTAAGAAAATTCAATTAAACTTTAATACCAGAATGTACCAGGATTTCTTTGAAATTTAATTTTAAAATCCCAGAAGATACTGTTCTTCTCCCACCCACCCCTTTATCTTGCATCCCACAAAATGGAAAACAATAGAAACATCCATAAACACACTTACTCCCTCATGCTATTTTCAGGTGAATGCACAGGCCTAGACTTTGAGTACCAACTGTATTTCTCATGTTGGCACGAGTCAGGATATGCTGAATCTCTTTGTTGTCCCCATTTACAAATTGATATTTTGATTAACATGAGAATACTGTGCATAATGTGTCACAGAGAAGCTACATTTTGAGTCTAGTTTTACAGATCAGTTGAAGTCAACAAGTAATGTAGAAATGGTAATTAAAACAAAGCCCTTTAGACACCCCCATCACAGCTATTATAGAAAAATATGGAAAGTTGATAAAGATTTTTTAACATGCCTTGTAATTAAAACTCACATAACTTTATGTACACACCAAATTTTGTCCTCTTCTTGCACTCTAAAAATACAATCAAGTTTGTAAGCTTACTACTTTCTACTACTTTCTTTTATTTTTCCATCTGGAAAAACAACAAGAGAGAGATAAAATAAACAGATGAAAAAGTAAAACAGTACACAAAAGAAGGCTTCCCCATATTTTCATGATTTTCATTAGCAGTTTAGGATCTAATCTACCTTAACCAGTGGTTGTTTCAGGAATA
Source organism: Eurypyga helias (assembly GCF_000690775.1). Taxonomy (NCBI): domain Eukaryota; kingdom Metazoa; phylum Chordata; class Aves; order Eurypygiformes; family Eurypygidae; genus Eurypyga; species Eurypyga helias. The sequence continues at coordinate 34,545 of NW_010245154.1, read as the reverse complement.
ATGAATGACTATTCCCTGCGGTTTAGCTGCAGGTCAAAATCTTTAACTCCTACATAATACTGCTTTTGGGATGGCTTAATACACATTCTGTAACACTCATGTTGATCATGTCACTGTATTAGCTCCTTTCACCATTCACCCACACGTATATAAATCAATCTTTATTCTTGGGTGGATGGAGATTTGTCCCTATCCTTTCACACTGTTTGTGACACATTGCCTCCTGCTCTGACATCTACACGTCAACCACCTTCTTTCCAATACCCCACCCATTATTTGTTGGTCTGCATCCCAGCCTGCTGTACACCTGAGCACACCCATGGAGCACATACAAATTTCAGCACTTCCATCAGCTTTATTCCAAAAGGAAAAAACATCTAGGTTAAACCATCATTGGAAGATCTTAGTCAATAACATACGCTGCATTAAACATGGTAATTTGTTTTGGTGAGTTGTGACATTTGAGGGATGTAATTCCTTTTCCATGACATCATCTAGATTAGAGAATTTGGGAGTGCTTGCAGGTTCCAGACACTGGATGCACACCCTAAGAGCATCACAACTTTGTGTTGTAACCTGACCTCATTACGTATTTTGTGGTGTGACCTCTGTGCAGAACAAACCAACCAAGTCTCCTGACATGTAAGATAATGGAAGAAACCATACAGTCAGGCAAGCATCTGATCTGGGTGACCTGGGAACCAGTGTAGGGTTTGGCCAGACAGTGCCCGAGTACATAAAGGCTGATAAAGCCTAATCTCCAAAAGCCACTAGTGATGCACTGTAGGTTGCAGGCAGTGGAAAAACAAGAGATTGAGATCATCTATACTGTTCCACGTTCGTTTTAATTTTTACTTGAACGTCCATCCTGGGTGATAGTTGGGTTGTGATTCAGACACTCCCTACTTAAACATAAAAGTTAATATTTAGTGTTTTCAGAAGTATTTGCAGTAAAACAGACTTCCCAACTTGGAGGGAGAGCTTGCCGAAACTGTTTAGCATCACCACTGTGGTGTTTCACTGCAACCTGCTGTTTGGTCTACTGTCAGCACACTTTATTTCCTTAACACGTGTTTTAATAGGCGTTTGCTATCAGAAGTTGCATTTTTTCTGTCATGTAGCAGCAAGAACAGTGAATGATCTCACTTACTAACTAGCAAGGCAATACAAAACACTAAAGAGTCAAACAAATACCTGATTTCCATATCGTATTTGCCCCACCAAAATTAACTGAACAATGGAGCTGTGGTTGAACCCAGAACAAATCACTGCTAGTTAAGCCTTGGCCTTTGTCTGCAAATGCAGTAAAGTATCAGAATATGATTAGTACAACAGAAGCCACAATTTAGTGTATGACACTGCCAGGTCCTTGTGCCGCTATTCAGGGTCCCTAAACAGCATGCTGAGGAACATCAGGTATTTTCCCCTTCTTTTTACCCCTTTGTCAGGCATTGGCAATCTCAGTCAAGGCACATAGGTAATAAATGTGATAAGTGGGTTAATAAAAAATAAAATCAAAAACAAAAAAAAGAGGACAGAGGCCTCCAGCCACATGAGACAGTAGCAGCCCGGGTGACAGCAAAGGTTGTTTCCAGCAATGTAGTAACTAAGCAGCTGCAGAAACAAGCTGCCCTACCTCACCACAGTAAAGAGTGCAAATAGGCAGACATCTTCACAGAACTTTCAATGTGTTACAGCATTGGATATGTGCAGGCTGGTGAGGTAAGGTTTTTCCAGAGGAACAGGCTGGAACGCCTCTCTTCCCTTTCACCTCTTTTCCTCTTATTTATCCAGTTCTCTTGCTGTACTTATCACCACAATTTCTGATTCCTCCAGTTAGTGAGTAGCAAAAGATATGTAATAAATGTATTAAATCAGCTGTTCAGAATATTTCATCCTGCTGACAGACAAACAATTCATCACGATACAGACAACAGAGCAACATAGAAGGAATACAAAATAAAAACAGATCCTCAAATGACCATATGGCCTACACACATTTTTTTGAGTTCTTTTGCTCCAGTCTGGACATCAGCATGGAGTTGTTTTCCAGGACACCTACACATTTTTTATACGCTGGAACTAAACAATTAGTTCAAACTCCAAGACATGCAACATTTATTTTAATAAACAGAAGAAACCTTTCATAAAGAGTTATCACTGAATAGCATAGGGCTTTACTCCTACAACTACAGTGAATACTTTATCTTTCTTTCCCTTTTTTTATGTTAAAGTTAAAACAAATGCCTTCAGCCTACTTGTCGTAGTGGGCAGCTGTTTCTGGCAACTGAAGCTACTAAATGGCATCTTAAACTGCAATGAACAACACTGTCATAAACACTTGTTAATGATCAACATTCTAAGTATGCCAAAATATCAAACAGCATATATCTTTATGGTCTTAGAAGAAACTACCAAGTTTTGAAAATATCATCACTCCCTTTATAAAAGGCAAACTGTACCTAATTATGTGAATTATCTCCAATACGGACATTGTGTATTCTTTGGAAAATAAAGTGGCAGAGGAGGTCTGCATACATTCCTGTAAAAGCCCACTCTGTCTGTCTGGGAGGGAATGCATGTTGCTAAGACATTCCTCAGGCTCCTGAGAGTCAGCATCATCTACAGCCTACTACAACGAACTGCAGAAGAATTATAAGCATCTAAGTAGAAGCCACTGTCTGTGCACACGCGTGTGTGTAGAAACGCTGCTAGCCTGAAGTTATTTGAGATCGCGGCCTGAGTTTCCCAGATATTCAGGGCTGATTTCTTCTCCCTAGGGATAAAATCATGCACTGTGTGGAAGCAGAACAAGCAGTGACAGTTTCTCTACATCCACAGTGGGCTGGTTATGACCTCAAATTGGTTATGGGAGCCTAAATTCAGAGACTATTACTTTCTGAGAGAATATCAACGCACTCCTGAGGCCAAGAATGATTTCACTGCCTTTTTCCAAGGGTGTTCTGTTCAATATTGATATTAAGACCACTAACCAACTTTTGAAATTAGAATCACGCTCTACTGTATTGATTCTGTGGCAACCCACCAGGCACTGCATAACCAACTGTGCCATGGGCCTTGGAGCCATTTATAACATACCCAGCGTGGGCAATTCACGTCATTTCACATTAAGTGCAAGCACTGGTTTGTGCTTAGGGATATTGTTTCTACAGAAAGAGGACAGTGGTGCAATGTGAATGCCAAAGAGTTTTGTCCTTTTCTCAGGAACATCACTTCATTTTGAAATGAGATTCTGAAGCCACAACAAGCCTTCTCTAATACACATGGAAATAGATAACACAGATAGAAAAATCAATTCTTCACAAGCACTTAATTTACATCCTAATAGGATTTGCATACTCTTGAGAAGTTTGTGCTTATGCATAGGTTACCTTACTGATAAACACTCAGTAAAACAAAAAAAACAAAGTTCTGTGTTCAGAGAGCGAAGGGTCTCCTTGGTGCTACAGCTGCTCAGTAAACCAAGCAGATAAACCCCCCACCCCTAAAGTAAGAGAGCAAGGGAGAATGACTTCAGCAGCCTTTTGTCAAAAGCTGAGGAAACCTCTTGGCACAGACTTGTTGACTGTTACAAAGGTGGGTATATGATCCACATAGGTCATGGAGTTTATCATACCCTTTTTGTACAACTCCCCAGGCCCCACTAATTTTGGCTAACCACTTAGGTAGGTGTGAATCACCATACTTGACACAATTGTTGACAGTCGTTAATGAGCTGGGACGAAAAGAATTTGCAACAAATTTGTTTGCTGAACACAACACCTTGTGCATGACCTCAGACAGCTCTGAAGGGTTCAGACCGAGAACACAATTACTGGATACTGAAAATTGTCCTACGATTTGTTTGGTGTTAGCATATGAACGTGATTTAGTTACAGCCTTGCCTACTGATTTCCAAGTGTTTATCCTTTTTCAATGCTGTCACCTCCACGTTTACTTTGACATATAATTTAGTGTTTCATAATCAAATTCTGCCACTGTGCTTTCTAATTTGTAAAACCTCAGAATACAAGACACCCTCCTGTCCTGGAAAAGTAAGAAGGACTTCAAGCTGAAGGATGAGTAAGTTAATCATGAAGCATATCCTCCCTATAATGTCTTACGAATATGCCCTACTCCGGACCTACAAGTCCGGAGTCGTATTTTCACAATATAGTTCAAGTAGTTAACAAACCAAACACTATTCTTTTTTACTCAGTGATGGTTAGGGCCTAACAACTGTCCCACAATATGTAAAAATATAAGCAAGCAAATGGGACAGAAGACCTAAGGAGTATACATCCTACTTATTTTCAATACCCCATGTTCTTATATTTAGGAGCTTTTCATCATCTTTTCAGTGTAGGTATTAGCTAAGAAAACTCCCCAAAAAACCGAGCAAGGATTTCAAATCATCGTTTAGATTTTTGCAATCATGAATTAAGCCACCTCAAATTTTATCATTAAAAAAAGACAGACAATATTTTTTGATACATCAATCTTTTAACCCCAGCAAGCCCATGGAGAATGGCATTCTCAATGAACTTGAGAAGTTTGGTCTCAGATTTATTGCTCAGCCTGGGATGAGGAGAGCTGGTGAATGATCCAGAAGTCACAAAACTCTTCCTTTCCTTGCTTTCTGCTACAGGATTGTTTTGTTCTACTTCAGTTCTGACCTCAGTCCAGTGGTTTTGCCATGCATATGTGATTCTGCCACCTCTTTCCTATCCGCAGTGATGCAGAGTATAAGGATGGGATGCATATGGGAGAGAAAGAACAGACTGTAAGAACAGAAGCAGAGCATACAATGGTTCAGCTATAAGACAGAAATCATGCCTTCATAGCACTAGATATCTGTAGCAGTCTAAGCAGCAAGGCTAATGTGACATCAATGACATGCTATAGCTCTGATCTCCCAAGTTGTCCTCAAAGTACAACAGAGCACCTAGAACCTAGATCAGTGCAGAGGAGTGACAAAAGATCTATTTCAGGCCTCATCCCCATTCCAGGTTGGGAAATACACGCAGATGTCAATACTGGGATGCAATTTCACACCTCACATAATGCGTATAGGTCTGAATGAAGATGCATGATGAGGAACTAACTCATTTTCATGATGAGGAACTAACTCATTTTCAAGGTATCTCTCACCGTGACATCACTGAAGGTACCAACTACAAGACTTAATTGTAATTACTATATTTAAGTCTAAACACTGATGTGCTACAGAAACCACAGTGTTTTACTTTTTCTAGCCCGATTAGAGAATGCAAACTCTACTTGAATCTGGCAAAGTCAACTGCACCTGAAGTGTCTGACTATGGCACTATATGATAAATGACATGACATAGCTCCATAAGGTCATGGCTCATTTGGGAGTTCTGTTCACGTAATAGCAAATGAAGCTGTGGCTTGTGAAAACATCAGCTATCCCTAACTGTAAGTTCACAAACATACAACATCAAGCAGGTCACCTTGGGTGAAGCATTATAAACAGCAGAACTGTGATTTGCTTGTCTGTAAATGAAGCACTATTTCCTTTTCCCCATCATCACATGTACCCAAAGATGGTCCTTATAGATAGCTCAAACAGTTTGACAAGCTCAGGTGTGCATGTATTCTTGTGCCGTCTTCTTCCTTGAGGCACTGTTCATCTAAAATCAAGTAGGTCTATCCTAACCAACGATGATTTCAGCCTTAGCGCATTGCACAATCCTAGCTTTGCCTCTCTCATTTTCCCCAAGATAACTCTTTTCCTTTACTGCACTCCCACGGAGGACTGCCTGCCATCTCTCCTGACTCCCTTTCTTTGTCTTGCAGTTTTATGATTCTCTACCTAATGGCCCCCATCCTTACTTTTTGTCTTTGTACAGTGATAGGAAACATAACACAGGTTCAAGCTAGTGTGGCATGAATTTTCTTTTCTTCTCTAACACACCATTTTCCCAAAAGTCTTGGCCTATCCCATTGACACTCCAATAGCTTATTTCTTCCCACCTCAGCACTACTATGTATGCATTAAAGTATCTCCTCATACATTCCTACTCGGATTATTACCTATTTTGGTCACTGCTGATAGATCATTACAAGCAGAAAACTAACTGTGTTTGCATTATTAAGGATAAGTTAGAAGTTAAGGCTCCATATCATTTACAACACCCCTTCCTCTCACAAAGGGTGGACTGTGCCAGTGCTCGACTGCATCTGACTTTAATCAGTAACTCTGCAGTAGTGCTTACGTTTCAGAGATCTCTCTTGCTGATACACAAGAAGCAGTCATAGATTTGCATAATGTATTCCAGCAAGTTCAACTGGATACAATAGCGTAACAGAATACAACGTAGGGCAGTAATACGGGGATACAAAAGAGACCCACATACCACTCCAGAACAATTCCAGTTATTTTGGTAGCTTAAAAAAAGTGTATGTGTGTTTTCAGGTGATGACTGTACAAAGCTAACAATATGAGTCACAGTTTAATTACATAAACACTAGATAGCCATAAGAATCTGAACAAAATCTGTCTCAAATACTTCTGAAGGTCAGGTTGATGCAAGTGGTATTTGTTGTCTCAGAGCTACGACACAGGACACGTTTAGGGATGAGAACAATCTTTCAGCACCCTATGTGTGTTAAATACTTAAATATGAGAGGAAGGAAGTACAATTGCCAACATTTAGTACACACACAAAAAAGATCAGATTGGCTCTGCAATACAGGTCTACCCTAATGCAGGTCTTGCATAGTTCTGCGGCTGATTAAGGAACACAAAGGTTTCTGCATTCCCTCTTTCCTTGTGACACTGCAAAGAAGTAGTCTGAGCTACTAGAAATGCTCTTTTCCACGTGCAATCACACAGTTCAAAGCAGCACACAGTACAAGTTGTGGAGTCAAGCTTCACGTTTGCCTGAAGGCAGGATAAGCTTATTAGTGCAACAGATGCAGCTCCCAGGCTGAAGCTTGCTTGCATCTAGCTGGCATGCAAGAACAGAGTTTGTTCCTCTGCAGCTGGTGTAGAGGTGCCCTGTGTTACCTACATCCATTGCTACACTATTCCAACTTCCAAATTTCATTCTTATTTTCTTTTGCTTGCCTTGCTGCACCACTTATATTTGCAGAAGTCATTGAACCATTTTTTAAATTCTTTTTTTCCCCTGTTTTTTTCAATAAAGTTATTTTTAATTCAAAAGGAATTAAAGCAAATCAAAAAATAAATTATACAGTTCCTATCCTGCAATACCTTATCAGATAAATGTACCTGTACACTCCGGTTTTCCATATAAAGTGCATGCCCAAATTGTGAATGTGGCTGCTACCCTAATGCTCCTTATGAACTCTTAGCATCTCAGAGTTTACTGGACATAATTCTCTCTCTAATTTTTATTCCTTCCTGCCTCCCACCCCTTATTTATGGGTCAGGAGGAGAGGAAGGTACAGTATGATGACCCATACAGCACAAACTACAGAACCTCTTACAGCAGCATCAAACTATGTTTGGAGCTCAAACATATCTTGCATATTGACATGATGCGCAAATTTCAAAGATAGGAGAAAAATCTATCCCCGTATTTCAGTGGCAGAATTCAGCCGCAGTTAAAATGCAGCACTTCATTTATTCTTGACATCTAACATTACAAATGGATTATTCTCAATAGTTTATCTTCTGTTCTGTCTGGAGAAACCACATAGGGATATGGTTCCTGTATTTTCATAGCTAGTGTTTGGAGGATGCTCATAACTTTAAGACAGATTAACCTGTTGTGAGTTTCTGTTCTGTGTAAAAATTTTGGAACAAAGTCACCATTCAAATCTCCGCCCAGAAAAAAAAAAAGCTAGTTAATTTAGACATAATCTTAAGATTTGTCTATTTAATAAGTTTACTTATTATTGGATTAGTTGGAATTTGGAATGTCACACAGCACATAAGCCTGTAGGGAACACTGCTAGAATCAGTGGGCAGGGCAGGGAGAAATCCAATAACTGAGTGTCACCCATTATGATGGGACACACCCTATATAGAAAGTTTTCCTTAGCAAAACCTCACCAAATATAGTCTTACCTTGAGAAAAGATGACACACATCCCTATGACATGCCCACTCAATTTTCCTTTTGTTTCTCCATCTGGAAAAGATATTTTGGCACTAGTTCCTGCTATTAATTGTGCCAAAGTATCAGTAAGAAAGCAAATGACACTGATAATAACAGGAAAAGATCTCAGACCGTTCAAGTTTTTCTTCTACTTTTGTCTTCCTGCTGTTTCTCATGAACTCCCTCATTTTCTGGCAATCACCTTCCTTAGTATATTAATGACAGAGTAGAACAGGTACATACCTGAGAATAGACATGCATTACTGCCAGAAAGCAGTTAAAGACACATTAATGTTACAAAGTCAGAGATTAATTATAGAGCATTGAAGTCAATTTTGCTCCCTTGTATGCATGCACTACAGTACAGCCTTCAGGTACAGGCAGAAACCGATTCCTGGGGTTCTCAGTTTCAGAAACAATCAGTGCCACAATCACCTCTACCTATTGGAGATCAAATTGCAGGAGAGTTCCTTAATGACTGCAGTTCAGGGCTGTGGTATATACAGCACACCATCTTAGAAGAATTCAGCTTCCAAACTCCAACTAGTCTCCACAAAGCATGTAAAGATGTGTCATGTTTCTGAAATACATTTTTTTTTTCTACAATAAACTGTTCCTCTATTAAAATCCTGGTTTTCAGAACAGAGGTAGCAAAGCTTTACCAACCCTTAACACTGTGTTCTTTAACACTGAAGTAGTGTATTTTCCTGATCTCTCTTTTCAAATGGCCTATGTATTATAGCCAAAATTATATCATCATTACCCAAAGACAGGCAAAAACACAAGGAAAATTTCAGATCAAGCTACTGAAAAGAGGAAATATCATAATGTGCTACAAGATGGGATTTTAGGATGCAAATCACCAAGCAGTTATAAACAATAGATGGCACTATCACTTTTTTCTGTAATTAATACTTATGTGTGCATATCTCTGATAGTACTACATGCAAGACAAAGATCTATATATTTTCATACACTATGAATTTTTTCTTCCTACTCAGAAAAACTTCATCTTCAGTAAGGGATTACAGAGTTTACTTACACACAGCTTTAAAGTAGGAAAACCAATTTTATGAAATAAAAAAAAAATTTTTGAAACAAAACCTGTAGTGAACAGCTTAAGCCAGAAGTGGACAGAACACATAACAGACCATTTTCAACAGCAAAGCACACAGAAGACAAAGAAGTAGTAAAAATGTTTAAGGCTCGACTGATACTGAACAGAAAAGGAACCTGTCTGAAGATCCAGCAGTCACGCAAGTAGTTAAGCAACCTTCCTGGAACAAGCCCAAACTGAAGGAAGAACCACCTGACATGAAGTTGGAAGGCTGCTCCTCATTCAAGACTCACATTACCTGTTCTACTGAAACGAGCACCTAAAAATGCATTCCTCTGTGCTGAAGTTACAGAGAGAAGTTGGCTACGCTTTGGTGAACATACCTAAAAATATAAACCTAACAGATGCATTAAAGAAGCATGGAAGAATTGCAAGTTGCAAAAGTTTTGGGGAAATAAGCTACTAAGCACCAGGGAGCACTTCCTGGTGGTAGCACAGAAAGGCATGGTACAGAGTAAACCCAGTGTTTGTGACAGGTTTGTGGTGGGCATCATGACACCAGTGACAGTAGTCAGAGATGTCATTAACCTTTGATTTCAGATCAAAGTCACAAAATTAATCAAAATTGCCAAAATATCCTGAATCACATATAGTATCTCCAGAAGGATGCTGCAGTTTATTAAGTGGTTGGCAAGTCTAAGAGTAGATCACACCCACAGAACAAACATTTTTTGAAACAAATGATGAGATATATTAAAATGATCATTAAAAAAGCAGTCTCAGATTCAGAGATACTTTGCTTTACAATTCACAGGAAAGTGCCTGTAACTACTTCTTCAATCAGTTCAGTATTGCTTTATAAATAAACCAATCAGCCTTTGTATATTTATGCTGCCTGTTGCTTCAGAATCATTCCAGCTAAGTATCATCCCCTCTGTGATGAGAAGCAATAGTCTTTTTGCCTACCCACTAAAGCCACCCCTTTTGTCCTTCCATTCTATAATGAAAACTAGTCCCAGACTTGGCTGCTGTCACTGGAGTCCTACCAGTACAATCCCAGGCATAGAGGACTCTCAGGAATGCTGATATTTCCAAGGCAGTGTTCAGCAGACAAAGAAGACGTGCCCCTAAGCTGCTTCTGAAGACAAGTCCACAAAAGTAGCTTTAACAGTAGTAGCAGAGGTCAAGATGTTAAGATACCTACCATCATTGCAGTTTTGTGGTCAATACCATCATGGAGTACAAGAAAGGTGCAAGGATCAGTTACTCACACAGCTGTCAACATAATAGCAGAATTCCACAACTATTAAGAAATCCTTTAGTGCCATTCTGTCTAAAGAAATTTCAAAAATGTTTCGACAGTTGTACAAGCTGCAGTGAAGGAAGGTCAGCAGCCAACTTAGAACACATATCACTAACTGTAGCAGCACTTCCATTTCCAATTATATGGAGAAAGGAGTTAAAAGTATTTTACCCCTCTTGTGTTTAAGTAGGCCGCCTGCTACCAAACTGTACAGATCACAGACTGTTTCCTTACCACTTAACCCCCTCAAAACAGTTCTAGAGACTCACAGCTCAAAAATTTATTTTCCATCAAATCAACAGCCATCAGTGACCTTTAACATCTCTAACCACTTTCATTGTCTAAGTTGAATTTTGTTCATTTTTCTGTGGTCTGCCTCTTCAAGCCCTTTCCCCAGTATTGACACTATGAAGGTAACAAATCAAATAGGTCACATGATGCATCTGTCTATTGTATTGTCTGATTTTCTGTTTTATCTTTAACTAAATGTCAAAAAGATTAATGAAGATTTAACCCAATAAGAACAAAAGAACCAGCCAGGACAACTGAATAAATCTTCACTCCAAAATTACCTCACTCAGGGTTGTTCTATTTCTAAGCCACTAACTTACACTAAAGTAATCACAAAAAGCAGCCTTTCTTTAAAATTACTCTGCAAACAGAACTAGCAAGTTACTGTCATGTTGCTCCTTTTTTTTTTTTTTTGCATTACTAGGTATCAACAGCTCTATGAAATGGCAGCATCATGCTTACTTACTGCAACTTCAAGCGTGCAGATTTTTTTCCTGCATATCCAGCTGAAAAAAAAAGCTTCAGCTATGTATCTTCACCTGTGCCAAAAATTTCTTTAAAGTAACCTAAATAAAATGTAAGACAAGGAACCACAGGAGTTTGGCAGCTGAATTACCAGATCCAAGCTCTTATTGTGTCCCACTGCAAAGAAAAAAAAAGAAACCCTAGAGCCTCATTGGAAAGCATTGGCAATTGTGACAGTGGCTTAGAATTCTGAAATTATGTAAGGGATGCACAGAAATTAGTGGATACATAACAAAAGAAACGTCTCAAGGCCTTGCAACAAAATAGCAGTGTTTAACTTCAATGTAAACTTGTGGTTCTTCAAGAAGAATTAATCCCAATTACCTATTATTCAAACTCTGATACAGCCCAAGATGAACTGCTGTCCACTATTTAAGAAAGTAAAATGTAGTTATTAGCTGGGCAATTTAGACATTGCCCATAAGAGTGAGCAGAACCGCATTTCATTTGTTCTACAGGATCATTTAATGACAGAAACAGGACTTCACACCACAGTATACATGTAAAGCAATAATTTAATTTTAAGTCACAATTTTCTCTGCCTCTCAAACACACATGGAGAAAAAGGATGTATGAAAGCAATATGCAATAAGCAGCTCATAACTGACGTGATTGGTGCCTAGAGCAAGCAAAACTATTCTCATTCTTGCATCTATTTCACTGACTAAAGTCTGATTTGTAGACTGAATCCTATTAGAAAGAGAGTAGCTAATAGTAAAGCACACTGTCACAGGAAGAAAAAATTACCCAAGTGCCACCCCGCTCTTTTAACACTGTGCCACAGAAGTCACATCCAAGAGGATGTATTAACCCCACTGGAGATATGCTGGCTGCCCCGCATAAGGGGAAATGTCACTGTATTTCAAGTTGTTTAGGTAAATATGATCAATATCTAAGTTTCTAATGACAGCATCCTATGTATTCCACTATTTTTAGGGCATTAAAGGGTGTCCAAGGAAGGAGCTATAAGGAGACGACTCTGTGGAGAAGACTTGCACTGATGTTAACACTTAAGGGACAACCATGAGAAGTGGGTTGCTGTGCAGTATTAGATCCACATCTCGCTCACCTGTAGCGGGTGCATTCACCACTGAACACTTCCAAACTCAATAGTACTCCTTTTTGTACTTATTAGAAATGTCAAACTAGAAAATCCCATTTTGAACAATTAACTGTTAAGTGGCACTGCTGAAGCATTCCTTATGACACACAGTATTGATTTCACATATACAATACATAGATTACGTAATCATACAAGAAAGCCCTTGTTACTTATCACTCAGCAATACCCACTTAGTGGAAATTGTACCTGTACTTGATAACTATAGCCTATTAAAAGACAGATGATAATTATTTACAAAAGAAGTTGCACCCAATTTTGCTCGGCTGCGTATGGAACATTCATTGCCCATCACTCAGGAATTGTGCAAAACATATGTTTACCAGTCAAGCTTGCATTCCCTGTGTCTAGAGAAGATACCACACAGCAGCGTTACCTCTCATTAGATTGCAAAACATAAATCCCAGAATTACCTTTCACCTATAAGGAGGTGCAGTCATTAAAGATTTTCTTACTTTATGACTTTTTCTTCCTATACTTAAGTTTGCATTTGTAATTTGGGATTCACAGTAAGTTATGGATGAAACGGCTTTCAACCAAACACGGTGTGAAAACGGTTGTAGATGAAACCCAGTGGATGGGCTTGACCCAGACAGGGATTGAACAGGATTAGCTTGAGATGTAAACTGTCATGCTTTCATTTACAATCACTGGTGACACCTGAACTGGATTGTGTATTTCTGCAGTTGCAGTAAGGAAGAGACTTGCCTTTGCATGGATTTAAGTGTTACATACAGCACACAAATGGACCACAAGCAATTAAATGCAATGATGCAGCCAGAGATTGAATAGCCTGATCAATAAAAAAAGAAAGTAAGTTTGAGATGAAAAACAAAAGGTTAAAAGACGACAACAATGTCGTACCATTTAACGGTAAGTCTTCCACACCCTTCTCTGGAGGACTCTGATGCTTTGTGCTATTTTAATGCTCAGGCTATCATTTTCCAAAACCACTTGAGTGAACACTGAAGGACAAAGGTATCATTCTGAAGGGTGTAGCTGTCTGCAGCGAGGTAGCCCCGAGATCTTTATTCTGTTGATTCAGTATCTCTTCAGATCAGATGAACAATAGGAAGTACATCTGTCAGCAACAGCCAGAACAGGATATACCATTTTATAAATTACAAAATCTCTCATACCCACCCAAATATACATGCTTTAGTCTGCTTTAGCATCCTAAATTATGCCTTTGAAAGAAAACTGGGAGGAAATGTACTTCCTGACATACAGCTGCTTTATTGTTTAGATGACCCAGATAGTGTTTTCAAACACATTTGCTCAGCCAAGCTATGAACTAGCTTCTTTGGGGAAAAAGAATTATGCAGAGCATTAACACTAATTAGAAGACACCTCCTTTCATTTCTGAATTCAGAGAAGTATTGGGAAAAAACTGGTCAGAAAGATCAAAGGAGAAGAGAAGGCAATTAGCAGATTGGCACTTATCCCTCTTCAAAAGAAACAGTTTTGCAGCTTTTGTTGATAAGAACAAACTACTACCATATCTTAAGGGGCTTTTAGCAAACTAGCATAAATCACAGGGCATCAGTTCAAGGCTTGTGAAAGATGTCCGATTATTTGAAAATCTGATTTGGTGAGAAATATTTGCCCATTATGGTGAGGGAAGAGACTCAATATTCTAATTAACATGTAGAGATAAAGAAAAAAGAAACCACATAAGGAAAAGAAAGGACAGTTCAAACTTTCTAGAGTGAGAGTTTAGAAAGTTGATGCTTAAAAAAGGACACCCTAGATATGAACTGCTACTTTTCAATGAAGCCTAAACCCAGTACAACACACCCTGCAGTACAGATGGAATCACAGAATAGTTTGGGTTGGAAGGGACCTTAAAGACCATCCAGTTCCAACCCCCCTGCCATGGGCAGGGACACCCTCCACTAGACCAGGTTGCTCAAAGCCTCATCCAGCCTGGTCCTGAACACTTCCAGGGATGAGGCATCCACAGCTTCTCTGGGCAACCTGTCCCAGTGCTTCACCACCCTCTCCAGGAAGAACTTCTTCCTGATATCCAATCCAAACCTCCCCACTTTCAATTTAAACCCATTACCCCTTGTCCTGTCACTACAGGCCCTTGTAAAAAGTCCCCCCCAGCTTCCCTGTAGCCCCTTCAGGCACTGGAAGGGGCTCTAAGGTCTCCCCAGAGCCTTCTCTTCTCCAGGGTGAACAAGCCCAACTCCCCCAGCCTGTCCCCATAGCAGAGGTGCTCCAGCCCTCTGAGCATCTTCGTGGCACTAGGCTGCATAAATAAGTTTCATATTGAAGGCCCCACTTCTAACTGAAGATACAAAGGGATATGAGTCAGACATGAAGATCTTACCTGATTTTACAAATTCTATAAAGCAGCAAAAGCCCTCTAGTCATTATTTAAAAAAAAAAGAAAAAATTTTCTTCCAAGACATGCACTGACTAAACATAAGCATTACAGAATGATAAACCAGGAACAGATAGACAACCAGAAACATTCAATGAAAAATCTCACATGGATGTCAAACAGAATTATGGACAACACTAACTGGGAAGTAAAGCAAACCAAGACACTGTTGGGTAGCCTAGGAAAGATGTTTCATGTGGATGCATGAAATAGCATGTAATCAGGAACAGAGTATTAGAGTTATTGCTTGTGTTGTTGTTGATATTTCTTCTTATCACTCCTACATGAATAACGATACCACAGCCTTGAGGTAGTCTTGGGTGAGTTGTAGGTTAGCTTCAAATGCTTCAAAAATGTCTTCGGCCAAGCTAAAATACAGCTGATTCAGTAAGACTAAATATGCAAATAGAAGCAAAATGCAACATCACTTTTCCAGCCAAGTCTCTTATCTCAAAGTATATGCAAGGAAATTAAGTCCCTAATTATCCTATTGAGGTTTGTCTCCAAAAGGAAAACATACTGTGGATATACTGGATCAAAAAAATAAGGAAATGGCCGAAATCACTGCAGCTCTGTTATGCAAGACTGGAGAAAAAAAAAAAAAAGGCAACATGGAAGACAAATGAGGGTGGCATTCGCAATCTCAGGCACCGAAAAATATATCACATTACGGAAGACTGTTCTGGCTTTCACAAACATAACCACACTTTGAAACAGAAGAATAGATAATTGAAATTATGCTATTAGGTGGGAAAGGAAAAAAAACACAGTATTTATTTGGAATCTTATAGTACTGCATACTGAAAATATCAACACAAAGCTATGGGTTCCTGCATGTCAGTTGGTAACTTCTGGAGTACTGAATACTTCTATACCTCAGGCTCAGAAAAAGCAGACCACAGGAGATGTGGAAGATGTACTGCAAGTGTTTCATGCAGGACTTCTCAAAAAAACAAAACAAAAAAACCTCACCACAACCAGAATACAAAACTCCAACACAAAATGCCACCCAAAAACCTCTAAACGAACAGAAAGAAAATCCACCTGGTTTAAGTCAAATTGCTATTTTATTCATCAAGTTGTTACTCCTGGAATAGTATGTCCTTACGTATTTGTATAGATTTGTAATGTACCATGAAAAAAGGCAGCTTTTCTGTTGGGTCCCCATGCTACAGGGAATTGCAGCATGTACTGTGACTTGAAAAAAACCACTGATACACCCAGAAGGTTCACAGATTTAACATTCTGTCCTCAGGTACCTGTGTAATGCAAAGAGCAGTGTCAATACCAAACTATTTTGGCTCATACATGACACACTACTGCAGAATAGGTGAGGTGCTGTGCACATTTTTTGGACAATGATTAAGGGATCATTTGTGAGGGTGGAAGGGGGTGGGGGGTGTGTGTGGAATAGAAGAGGGGACATGTAATTTCATGTCTTCACCTTAAGAATGACCACCACCACCCTGTGCAGAAAGAGAATTATATCCAAGGGTGGGAAGTGGTCCACTCATCGATGTCCGAGTCAGTCTTGGACCAGTGAAGCTTACTCCACCCTAATATAGTGGCTTTAAAAGATCACAGCCTGATCCACCCATTTAAGTGGGTGTTCCCTTTGCCCCCATTTTGCTCCTAAGCAATCACAGTTCTGTCAGAAAAAAAATCTGATGTACAGGTAGCCAAATACTTAGTTTTTATATTTAATGTAAACCCACAAACAGGCTTATCTTAAGGGAGCAATACATCTCATCACCAAACAACATCATGTAAAGTGTTTCTAGCAGTGCTTCTCTCCTCTGGCATAAACAATAATCAAGGAAAGCATATGTGGACATAAATCAAGGGCTGCTCCAATTAGCACTACGAACACCCAACACATGCACATTATCATCTCATAGCACTGAAAGCGAACAGGTGACATTGTATCATGTATTTCATGGTCAAACTCTTCAGAGGCTGTAACAACCTCAACCACAACAGTACCAGTAACCTTCGTGAAAAACAGTAGCATTGTCTTGACATATTAACAATGGCATAGCTGAAACGACACCTAGATTTTCCAGTTTAGGGAGAAGTTCTTACAGATCTACATCTCTTCAGTGACATGGGTTTCCCAATGATTGTCACTATTGGACAGTTTTGCTACAGATGCCTGTGAGGGGATGATTAATTTGAGGCTGGTGTTGTCTGTTTTTAAAAAGGACACAAAGTAAATGTTTTCTCCTGCTCCACCCACACTGCAGGGACAGCCACCAAATTACTGTTGAGATGATCCCTCCAGATCTGCTTCACTTTACGTTCAAGTCCCTATCTGACAGAAGTCTTTGGATGCCTACTCTGCTTCCCTGTGTATCATTACAAGCAACAGTAACCGAGAGATGACATTATGGTTGATTTGCAAGTTTTCTTGAAGATTTTCAGCTATTTCACTCAGCAGCAACTGAAGAAAGCTTCTATAACTAACCCCACAGAGACAAGGCAAGCAGGGCTGATGCGGGGGCTGGAGGACATCCCAAATGACTGATCGGCATTGGATGCTAAACAACTACAGTCACAGAACCTCCAAAGATAAAATATTTTCAGCTTTTGGGCTTATAATCACTGCTACTTGAAAAAAGCAATATGCAAATGGAATCATTCTTTTGTTTCCTTCTGCCACTTGAAGATGCTAAGCCTTCTTCTGGAGAGTGAAACGCTACCTCAGAAAAATGGTAGGTAGTACCTGAATGGAGATTTACCAGCAATAAGCTCTGAACGCACCACCAGCATTCAAAAACCACCAGGCTGAGATCTTTAAAGAACAATGGGCAAGTGGTTCAAGAGAGATGTGGAAAAGTCAGGGTGCCGTGCTCATGGTGAGCACCAAATCACTCACATTTTTGTACTTGGCTCCCCTAGAGGAAGTGTATTTGACACTTGAACAATGTTGAACAATAAATATATTTGTGGACAACTGGTCGATATGCAGCCATTAATGCAATTTCAATTCAAGTGTTACCTTCTAGTTGCAGGTGAATTTACAACATTGGGTTTGGAGGCCCACACTAGGAGAACTGCCTAGATATGAAAGCTCAAATAGGTAATAAATAATTTAATATTCTACTTATATTGTAGGGCCTGCACACCTACAGGATCCATATAATTTGCATCTGTTGCTGATAGTCATCTTTTCAGTTTAGGTATCTAGTTTAAGGATCAGTAGACAATTAACAATTGATAACCAGCTCAAATAGCTCACTTGATATCTCTGTCTGAGGCATACTCCCACACTGTCAGTGTCTCAGTTCACTCTCTCAGCTACACTGAACAATAACTCTAAATCAAAACAGAGGCAGCTGCACTAACAATGTCAATAAGAAAAAGGCTCCAGTGCTGCCTTAAAAAAATAAAATAAATCAGTATTTATTGGCTACATTTCCTTTAACACTGAAGTCTTATAACATGCCCTTCAAAACAAAGTATTAAGAGTAGATAATAGTGTTCCATAATGCTTGTGGATTGTTGCTTAAGTGGATTTTAATAATTGAGAATGGAAAATTTTATCATTGTGCACTAGAACCTTGTCAGAATGAAATGTTGGGGAGCTGAATTTTCTTTTAGTTTGGCATTTTATTCTCATTTTAGTTGAATTAGAGGGAGTTCTGGCCCTTTGGTTTCTTCTAATTAAATTATTTAAACTATCTAATAGGCTTTTTAATTTTTCAAGGGCAATATACAAGGTAAGAAGCAACTTGGTTGAATAAAAAAAAGAGACAGGCTGGTTGCTACATAAATTACACTGGGCACAAATTAAAAGGCAATATGTGCATCTATCAGAGTTACAGTCCAGGAAATGTCAGACTGCCCTGTGTGTCAAGCTTGGAGGTCATGGCATCAACTACATACACCTCTTCCTTCCTACTTGATGGAATCTCTGTTCCTCTGTCATTAAAATGAGGCAGCTAATATCTGTGTAACCTCAGGGTCTTGTTTCCAAAGGAAAAGTTCAAGAATGAGCTCTCACAATTGGAAATGGTAAAGCACATTATTGTCCTGTGATGTACAATTTTATTTTCTTCACCCATTATGATTTTAACACACATCACCAGTTTTTCTCGTATTCATATCTTTCTGGGGTTTTGCCCGTTCCTATACTAGAATTCTTCCAGAGGACTCAAATTACAGGTTTTTGCCACTGCACCAAACCCAGTCAGTTGCAAAGAGAGGGAAAAAAAAAAAAAAGCTTACATCTGAATTATGTGGTAGAACCAGAGACCAGTGACAATGCAGATAAGAAAACTAAAATACATGTGATACTGGAATCAGTGAATCTGAGGAACAAAAAAAGCAATTAAAAATTACAACCTGGTCCAATTTAAAATTCCTCTAAATACTTTGTGTCTCCCATTCATCTTCCCTTCTGCAAGCCACACACACTTTCCTATGAATTTTTTTATTTCCTGAGGCAAGAATCATCCCTTTTAGGAAAAAAAAAAAAAAAAAGCTTGGATTATCCAGGCCTTATTGACCTTCCTTCATGAATAAACAGTGAGGTTTTCCATAACTGTGAGAGAAATTCATTATATACAATGAATGTGTTTCTTTGTTGTCAGACAAAAAGTTCCAGTGCAGTATCAAAGCACTTTGTTCTATGCTACTTTCACTTAGCACACTTTTTAAATCTTGAACTTCTGTAGGGAGGAATTAACCCTCCCAGTAAGAGGACTCTGAACACTCACCACATACAAGTCTCAAAAATTACACTGAAAGAGACTGTATGTAGCATATTTGCCTTACTGAAAGGTTCTTGATACTGAGGTTGATTCAATCAAAATGGGAATACACCCAATTCTTTTTCCTCTTTTAGCTTTGGTGCTTTAGAAGACAACTCAGACCCTTCCCCCTCCCCCAGCTGAATAAAAGTGGGGAAGTGTCAAAGCTACTATAACTCCAGCCAGTCACACACAGTAGTGTTGGGCTGTTTCATAAGAATATCATTCTTATATTTCCTAATATAAGTGAAGATGATAATAATTCACCCCCACAACTGAGCCTGCAGAAATATTTATTTGTTGAAACAAACTTTTCTCACCACTGCAAACAAAACTTCCACTGGAAATATTTCTCCGTATCAAACTAGAACTGTGGTGTAGAGAGATACCAGCATCTCTAAAATAATGAATACAATAGGAGGCGGAGGTGATTTTCACAAAATAGTTAAAAAGAAAGGAGTGCTGAACTCTTAACATATCAGGTTACATGGCAATATGCCAGCTGGTATTCGTGGAGAAATATACACTTTCAATGAGCATTTATTGACAAAGGAAAAAAAAGCAAGGTCCACCCTATTCACAGCCAAGAGGACATATATTTCAAGGCAGTCTCCTACCAGTACTTGTTTCTACAGCCTCACACCCTACCTCCATGTGTAACATCTATTTTGAGGAGAGATATGTCTTTCCTCACACATTTTGGAGAACAAGTAGCTGGGGGAAGGAATGAAGAAATACACCATCCTGCTCTACCAGAACCTCATGTTGCTGTTTTTCCTCCCTACAACACCTAAGGAGCAGAAACCACAATCCTAGTCTATACTTAGTGCTTGAATTACAAGCATCAATCAAATGATTAGACAGTAATCCAACTGCGTCAAGGTGGACCAGCTTCTCATAGAATTCACCTCCTATTTAATTCATATTATTCAGTGCCTGACACCTTTACTACTCATAAATCAGTACTGCTGACTTGCCATGCTTCATAAAACTTGTTGCATAATCACATATATTTGTGACAAACGCAACAGGTGGAAAAAACCCAACTGACTTAGTATTGGTAAAGTCATTTGGCAAGTACTTAGAACCAAGGCTGTGATAAGAAGTGATTCTCCAAGTTACAGGGACAAAGGACATTGTTCTATATATAGCAGTTGTTCAGCTAATGAACTGGTTTTAGACTGTGAAGGTTAAAGTTGCAGTATGGACGAGGAGAAAACAGGAGACAATGTACTGAAATATGATCTATTAGAAATCAAATCAGATTAGTAGTACAGACAGCATATATTCTATCAGAAGACCCTTGCATCAGAAAACCTACTTCTCTATTACTCCTAAATAATATCAATTTATCTACTTAGGTAGCTTTCCTTTACCACTTTTATCTGCAGGCTTCCCCTTTGCCATGGCCATTTATTATCCACACCTCCCTCTTAGGGTCCCTTTTTCTCCCCTTATAAAAAGATCTGAAGTGTGACGGTACTGACTCCTTTCAGGTCAGTTACTTCTGTTATTTAGCATACATCCATAATGAAGGCAAGCAGCTACCTTTTTTTAAAAAACAAACAAACAAACACCATGGAAGCAAGCCCTTTTCTAAGGACTACATACAGACATATTAAAAACAAATGTCATTGTCCTGTTGATTATGTGATTGCCATGGCTTTAAAGCTCCTTGGAAGGAAGTTAAAGCTCTTCAGATGGCACTTCTGCCAGTAACACAAGTAATTTCCAAATGCACTTCTTCCACTGCCTGAAAATTTAACATATGCATAATACGAGGACAGCATTGGTTATCTGCATGTTAGGTCATTACTTGTTTAACAGCAAGAAAACCTGAGAGGATGCCACTTTTTTCCACTTTCACAGGCAACATAACTTTCAGCTGGACACTTTCTCTAAGGATTGAGAGGTACGGAACTATAATATTTCCACCAGAGGGTATAACAGTGTTCACTCTGCAAAGAAAGCATCTTTTTAAGAGACAGAAAGAGCTGCATCTGCTATTACTACAATGAGAGCATTAATAAGATGCAAGCCTATGAAACATGCTACAGGAAAAGCATTAATGCCCAAGAAGTTATTAAAATTACCAATGTAAGCTGTTCTCAAATTTCTTAAAACATTCAGTATACTTACAGCCTGATCGTACTGCCTCAATACTTTGTCTCATAAACATAAAGCTAAGCCAGTTTATTCCTCTGAAATTAAGACATAAATCAGCCCTTTACTTCTCTAAAACTAAGCAGTTATTCATAATTTGCTGCCATTTGCATTTTCAGATGTTTTCCAGAACCAAAATAATCATGCTTTGTTAACATACATAATCACAGTGATGAAGAAATACTTCCGACTATTTTAGGGTTCAAATTTTACTTAAGTAGTAATACTGCCCTTTTAATTACAGGGACAATAATTTTCATTTAATTGTTACCTTGTGACTTCACACATCCTTAATACTACATAATTGTGATTAATGCATATATTATCTGTATCAGCAGTAAATCACTGACGTAGTTGCATTTAAATTATTTCTGCAATTCTGACCTATCCCAAGTATCTGATATTGGACTACAGCAGAAATCTTTTAATTAAACCAGAAAATCCTATTTCAGAAAGGCAGCCCATAGACTGGATGGAGTAGCCCAATAGGTGCTTGGAATCACAGAATGGTTTGGGTTGGAAAGGACCTTAAAGATCATCTAGTTCCAACCCCCCTGCCATGGGCAGGGACACTTTCCACCAGACCAGGTTGCTCAAAGCCTCATCCAGCCTGGCCTGGAACACTTCCAGGAATGGGGCATCCACAGCTTCCTCTGGGCAACCTGTTCCATAGCCTCACAAGGAAGAATTTCTTCCTTGAGATTAATCTCAATATACCCTTTTTCAGTTTAAAGCCATTTCCCCTTGTCCTATTCACTACATGCCCTGGTAAAGTCTTCCTCCATCTTCTTTGTAAGTCTCCTTTATATATTGAAAAGCAGAGATAAGGTCCTTAACTCTGATATTCTGCTTTAGACTCCACCTATTATTTTTCACAGTAGCACTTAGACTTTCCCTCATTCCCACAGCCAGACTCTATATGCACTAGAACTGCTGGTTTACGCTCATCAGTGAGCAAGGACGAAGGATGCCAGTTGTGTACAAAAAATTACTACACATTGTAAAACTTAACTGTAAATTCACAAATGTCACTACAGCTGTCGAAAACTAATGCAAACTCTTATTTTCTGTCTCTCATTCATCCATCATTCTCTAGTTTGAACCTAGCAGCACTATTTTCAGCATTTGTGATGAACCAGTATTACGTTACACTGCCTAGTGAGTACTACTGAATGCAGAAAGGGGACTCAACTTTTGATCTAGGCAGAAGCAGAATTGTTAGGTAGAAGTGCTTGTTAGACAGAAGTGATTTAGCTGAAGAGAGTGGAATACTTCTAATTCTTTCATTATTTTCAAAGTATTACCGCATTGCTGTTACTGAGCTTTGGAAGATTCAGTTTCATTATTTTTGAGAGGTCATTAAGACAACAGGCATTTACACTTTTTTTTAAGTTTTCTGATTACTATTAGTTTAGACAAGTTTGCCTTTGCATCATAATTCCCTGGAAGGAAAAAAAAAAATGAACACCAAACAAAATGCTGTTGTGAGACCTTGAGAGGGCTGACCTACAGTCTGCTGCAATGCTGTGAGCAATCGTGCTACTCAAGCTGTTCAAATTAGGCTCTTGCTGCTGTGACAGCAGTTTCAGGGTGCATGCATGACTGAACTTTCAGAATTAATGTTTTCGGTTATGTTTTTTTAATGTGGACCCTTTGGGAACAACCAGAACTTAAGAATTCAGTATGCATCATTTTTTCACCATCCTACACGTGACCAGTTGTGCTTGCAACAAAAGTGCAGCTCTAATTTTCTATTAACCTGACTAACACTGTTTTTGCAATAACTAGGCAATATTAAGGAGACTTTCTAGACCTTAAATTGAGATGCACAGCTCAGACGTTGGCCAGCTCACACTGCAGAAAAAAATAAAGCATTTTTCAGTAGTCCCAATCCGGGATTAGACAGCAATTTCTCACAAGCAGAATCTGTTAAAAAACACTGAAGTCCATTTTATCTTTATTCCCTTCCCATTCCCCCCAACACTACTTAGTCGTAAAATACAACGCCTCAGGTAGGGCCCAAACTGATCCCTATAGAAGAAAATTGTGAAATGGTGGTATTTATACACGTTCTTTTTGTAGGACCATAATGTAACATGCTGTAGATGCCTCGCAGAGCTGGTACAAAACTGTGAAAGAACAAAATTCTGACCAGTATAGGACATAACAGAAACCAAGGCCTAATTCACCCAAGCATTTGGATATTTAACTGTGTGAAAACAGTGATTACTATGTCTATGATTTAATTAGGCATGCTAAAGCTATTTTTTTTGCCCAACTTCCAGATTTCACTGTAGAAAAGCACACACCTCTCCTAGGTCTTGTAACATCTGCAAGCCCAATGTCAGGCAATCTCAAATTGTAATAAATAGCTGTCTTTAAGCACTCATTTACATTATTGACATCTCTCTCAATATTCATAATTTCTTTGTTCATCTGGTTCTTACATTTGCCTCTTTACTTCCCCCGCCCCCCAGCTGTCACTCTTAGTTTGCATAACAGCACAGTCAAGTTGTGAGGATAGCCTCTGCAGTAACCTTCCCTTGAGGCAATCCTCTCCAAATTTCTTAGAAGTCTCATTCCACTGCCTTTTTTCTTTTTTTTTTTTTGGAGCGGTCAAAATTCTACAGGGCATCCTTAACCACCCTGGACTTACTAACTAAACATAATGTAGCTAAAGCATGATCTATGAATTTGTTAAACATCCTCACATCAAAGCTTTCCTCCTGAAACAAAAGCTTTGGCCATCAAACCTGAAATCTGCTGTTTGATTTGGCACAAGAATGAAGTGACTAGTGCAGTATTACATGAGTTAGTTTTGTGGTAAATTCCATAAACTTAGGCAGAAAAGCTACAGTTCTGC
>NW_010245154.1:0-9973 GCF_000690775.1 Eurypyga helias | reverse complement strand
TGATCCCATCAGTGAGAGCTGCGATTTTCACCAGGCTACTTGTCCAAACAACAGCCAGCATCTGCCTTCTCTTTTAGCAGCATTAGTCATTTTTGTAACTTGAAACTGAGTTAACTCTGTTACCATAAACTGAATTATGGTTGGAGACCACCTGGTTCACTGAAACTGGATGTACTAGACAGCTGTGGTCTTAAAAATAAAGAAAATAATGCTTTTGGATAATCATCTTTCAAATAAGAAACACCCACATTTTGGATGAATATACAGAAATGTGTATATTGATCAAAAAAAAAATTATGTCTAGTGTCAGATCAGAGACACATAGATGCCATATACAAAACCATGAGTTGTACTTTGGATTTTTACTAAGAGGTTAATCTCTGCTAATGATTGTCAAGCATACAATAAGTTACTCATTAAAACGTGATCTTATTCTACCTGAGATATGTCATCTCTATTCATTAATATCAATGCAATAACATAAGTGGGAATGCAAACATCTCAAAATTAAAAAAAACTAAGTGAAAACTTCACAGAAAGCTAGCGAAGCTGAAACAGTTTTAGTTTTACCACAATTAATCATCTTTGGAGTCAGCTTCCTCATTTCTCCAACCCTCAAGAAGCAAAAAAAAAAAAAAAAACAAAACAAAACAAAAAACAAACCACCAAGGAAAAAATTAGTTTACAGATGAAAGCTATGCAGTCCATCGTAAGAAGGAGAAATATCTTGGTATAGAGTATAGCTCACCTGTCTGAAGTGTTGCATTACTAAAATCCATGTCTTCATACCCTGTGGTTAATTTCAGTTTGGGGGGGTGGGTTTGCCAATCACAACACTTCACTCTTAATAACTGGCTTCCCTTGCGGAAGACTACTGCAGACAAACCTACCCTCCCATGAGGAAGAGGCCACTTTTGATCTGCCAGGACCAGAGCACAGCAGCAGCGTTTCACACTACTTCCTCACAGCGCTGGAGTCTTAACCACTCTTGTTCCAGTGGATCTGCAATGGCAAGGATCTGGAAACACTACAGAGGATCACATAGGCAGGCCGTATGTACATGCCTTGCCTTGGGCTATTAGCCTGCCCTAAGTCAGTTCTGGCAGCTCAGATGAATGCATTAACTCATTAAGCTGCAGTTTACATGCCCTTGAGTCCTGGGGTGATGTTTCCTGCTCTATGCAGACAGATGAGTAGATTACAAGTCCCATTTATTCACACATAGAATCATAGAATCACTAGGTTGGAAAAAACCTTAGAAATCATCCAGTCCAACCGTATCTGTCCACCACTAAACCATATCTCTCAGCACCTCATCCACCCGTCTCTTAAACACATCCAGGGATGGTGACTCCACCACCTCCCTGGGCAGCCTGTTCCAGTGCGTGATAACCCTTTCGGTGAAGAACTTCTTCCTTACATCCAATCTAAACCTCCCCTGGCACAGCTTGAGTCCATTCCCCCTCGTCCAATCATCTGTCATTAGATGACACACATAGGGACTGAAGTTGGTTTCTCTTGCATTCCCCTCTCCTGAACACTACTGCACCTTTACAATCAGCTTTGCCATGGTGTGTCTCCAATAAATGAACATGGCAAGAATAACAACCAACACTCAGACTGAGAAAGCTTCATTCAGCATTATTCTGGCATTTAGCATAGGTTTAAAAACAGCTTTTGGTCCCAGGAAGGGTCACCACCTTTTTAAAAACAGACTCTGAACATATTCAGAGGCAGTAAAAAAAACAGATCAGATGGTCTTTCCACAGACAGGAAAACTAGAAGTTCACTTTCAATCCTGCTTAATTTCTTACATAATCCTGCCTCTTCATTTTTAATGTGTGGAGTTGCTTTTGTTTGCTGGTGTTTTTTTCTTTTTCCCCTCTCTTCACCAAGCAATACCCAAAAAGGGTATTTTACAACAGCTTGGGACTCACAGGAGTCCATCAGCACCTTCCTGGTCACTGTGTGCCTGCAGTAGAATGTAAATCCCTCGACAGTCTCTGTTCATACCTTCTAACAGGAATAGGAGACTAAGGAAATTACTGATACAATATAAACAATATTTTCTGTTTGCATGGGAACAAGACATTAAGTGAAAGGTATGTTATTCAGGGAAAAAAAAAACCAAACACCAAAAAAACCCACCAAAACAAAACCAAAAACCCCCATAAAATAACCAAACAACAAACATTTAAGTACAGCCTATTCTACTATATGTGGCAGTCCTGCTCATCAGACCAATAAATTTGGTTTTAATCTTTTCAGGACCACAAAGAAAAAAAAAATCCTTGCAATTACAGTTGTAACAACAAAGCAGTGCAAGCCAAGGTCACATTAAATTTTTCATCCAAACTATATTGAAAGATGATCTGTATTTCATTAATTTACTTCTTAGTAAATCAGAAGGGATTAAAACGCCTGATTTCACCACCTGTATACATTATCCTGCTAATATTGGCAATAATTTAGTCCCTATAGCATGTCATTTCAATTCTAACCAACCACCCCATAGAGTTTACACTGCCCCACTGCACAAGGTTAAGTCTCACTGAGAAATACCTTTCTATAGAAATAATCCCACTAAAACAAACTTTTGGGCTTGTTTATATAGGTATAAATCTATCAGACTGGATTCGCAGCTTCTGTGAAATCTCTGTCTGCACAACCTCACAGCTCTGCAGGGCTGGTTCCTGCTATGACACACCAGGTTACCAGGTGTTAGACAAAGGACCATAGACGAGCGAGACAACTTCTGGCCAAACCCAGAATCCTTAATCCCGTGAGAAAGTCTTCACGCATCTATACGATTCTGTGAGGCAGCTGGCATGAGACAACAGGATTGCCAAGGTAACCAGGTCAGGCTATCAATTACTTTGTAGTGAGGAATGCATAAGAGGCAAGAGCACAGCACAGTCACTAACTTCAGGGGAATACCCAAGGTTCTGAGTGTGAGTGGAAGCAACACCAACATTTTATTACCAATATCTACTTTTTAATCTTCACAGCAGACTTCCAAATAGCGGTATCTCATAGCTCCCAGATGGGACCTGGAAAGGGAAAGCCATGCAACAGAGCTGAAGTACAGTTTGTTAAGAATGAAATGTGAGAGGTAAGAGAACATCCCCTAGGGATTTATTCAGCTGTATTGTGGCAACACCCATGAAAGTATGGTTTATGAATAGTCAAATTCAGTCGACACCTTTGAAACTGTAGTTTTATTGGCTTACTTCCAGCAGCTGAAAATCTGGGGTAGGGCAGGGTAACTTCAGGGTAAGTGAGCTGTTCAAAGGTTTGTATTGCTAAAAAAAAAGTCTCCTGAAAATGCTGTACCATTTGTAGATGGAGTATTAAAAGCCTTGCTGAGTTAAGCAGAGACCACTTTTCTTTACCATCTCTTACCTTCCCTGCCTACCTACCCATCTTTAGTGTTAAGTACTCATCTTACTTACATCTTAAATCACAGATACTCAACTTCAGATTTCCCATCAGCAG
Organism: Eurypyga helias; assembly: GCF_000690775.1. Classification (NCBI taxonomy): domain Eukaryota; kingdom Metazoa; phylum Chordata; class Aves; order Eurypygiformes; family Eurypygidae; genus Eurypyga; species Eurypyga helias. Next base: position 6,478 of record NW_010245154.1, on the reverse strand, counting down.
GCATTAAGGAACGTAACAGCCAGAAGACACCGATGCCCTCTCCCTGCTTGGTCAGCTCACCAGCATAGCAGAAGAGAAAACAACAGGCCCTGACATTGGATATGCAGAGGCTTTGGAAGGAGCCAGGATTATTGCAATGGCAATTCTGAATGTGCAGAGAATGCACTTACCTGTGCAAAGGCAGGGGCCAATACACTGGATATTGCTCAGCAGTAGCAAAGTAATTATTTTTCCTGAAAAGAAGGAGTTTTACCAACATTCAGGGTCACTATCAGTTGTCAGAAGAAAATGGTAAACTAAGTGTCCTTAGAACTGATTAGGAAAGTTATATCTGTTGTTATTCTAAACCATCTTTTAGTGATTTTTGAGTAAGATTTTTTTTTACTATTTGGAGGGCTCCTCACCAAATCTGACCTATTCCCAGACTGGTACTTTTACTTCAAAATTACCATCCCAAGACAGTTATTCTTAAGTATAGAGGCATATTATCAACTTTGCCATAAACATGTATAATACCTTAATTACAAAGAGGCCTGGTCATAAAGACCTCTCATGAGAATCTAATTTTTTGGGGAGAAACAGCAGATGTATGTTTGTTTTAAACTCATCCAACATGAAAGATTACTTTACAATTTTAACAGACACTGTTTCACAGAAAGTCTTTGCTGTGCATATATTCCTGGGTACATCCAGACCATTTGAAACTCCAGTACAGCAATCTTTTTAGAAAACTTTCACAGAATCACTAAGGCTGGAAAAGACCTGTCAGATCATCCAGTCCAACCATCAACCCAACACTACCATACCCACTAGATCATATCCACAAGTGCCACGTCTGCATGTTCCTTGATCACCTCCAGGGATGGTGACTCTACCACTTCCCTGGGCAGCCTGTTCCAATGCCTGACTGCTCTTTCAGTGAAAACGTTTTTCCTAATATCTAATCTAAACTTCCGCTGATGCAACTTGAGGCCATTTCCTCTTGTCACATCAGTCCTGTTAAAGTGAGTGATGGGAGGGAGGGTTGATAGGATAAGCTAGACATCTTGTCTGCATTTCCATTCATTTGGAAGTCTTCTTCAGGGCTGGTAGTTGACAGCTGTTTCACAGAATAATTAGCCTAGCTGAATAACATCTCATTAGTACTTTCCTTCCTAGCTTTTTTTTTTTTTTTTTAAGAAAGCCTCTTCTCCCATAGTATCACAACAAGATACTGCTATACACCCTCTCTTTCTGAGACAGAAGCACCACCAGTTCAGAGTCTGTGTAAGGTGTTTCTTTAACGAATGTGCAAAATCAGTTCTTAGAACTTCCTAAATTTGTTGCATGTGACAGAGAAGTCCACTACATAAGAAGCAATGTGAGCATGAAATCATGAAACCAGGCACCCAGGGCAGCAGTACCACAATACTCTTTATACAAACAACTGCCCTAATGAAAACTAAACAATAGTCTTCATTATCTACAAAGTGCCTGGCTAAACAGCGCTTTCTGGGGTTTTCCTAATCATAACAATGATACCTATTATTTCCTATGGATATGAATGAAATTTCACCTTTCCTTAACTGAATAATATATTTAACTGAATGTTTTTGTATTTAGCACTAGTGCAATCACCACCACATGCATTTGGAAGAATCAATATAGATAAAATATTTTATATAAGATTCGCAAAAGCATCCCAGAAATCCCACTGCAATTCTCTCATGGGACTTTTCATGAAATAGTAACAACTATATAGCCAGTGCTGCAAAATATACAAATTGAGAAAGAAAAAAAAAAATCTGACTCATACCTGACTTTAGAAGAAAGGCTGAGCATGTTCTTTTGAAAGGAAAGAAATCTGTACCAGACTCTGACTTGAAAGGAAAGGTTGAGGGCATCCTAAGAGTGCATGCCTATGGCTTGTACTAAAAAGAGTTACCTATTATGTTGTTATGTATGCTATTTAGATGCTGTCACAAATTAGAGTAGCAAGTATATAACTAATACAATGCCAGGGGATTAAAGATTTATACAACAGATGATTGTTATTTCATAGCATTATTACTTACCTATCTATAGCCACATCTTTAAGACCTTGATGACAGAAATATCATTAAGTATGTTTATAAACTTAGATACTGCTATACACCTCTCTTCTTTCCGAGAGGAGACAGAAGCACCAGCAGTTTGGGGTCTGTGCTTTCTTCAATGAATATGCAAATCAGTTCTTTGACCTTCCCAAACATGTTGTGTGTAACATAGAAGTCTACCACACAAGCAGCAATCTAAACATGAAATCATGAAACCAGGCACCCAGAGAAGTTTATAGTTATGTTCATAAATAGAGTTGTATTCTTTACTTAATAACCTTTCATTGAACAGGCATAAATGCCACATACTTAGCCTATAGAGCCGTAGCCAGGGTGAAGTCAAGGGTTCTCAAAGTCCTGCTTGGGAGGAGCAGTAATGTGTAATAGCTCATCTGACTGGTTAATGAGTGACATATTACAATGTTTGCTGTTTGTAAAACCTTGCAAAGTGTAACTTCCTGGTATCTAATATGGAGCACAGAGTGTTTAATGGCTTAGAGACAAGGAACAGGTACAACAAAAGGCTGAAGCTACCCTAAAAAAAGTCATACTAAAATAGAAAAAAAAAATAGGATAAAATGGTCAGGGTTTTAGATTTCAATTGCACATTGGATTATTAGATTCTTATGATTATTCACACTAAATTAATGAAAGAGAAGGCACACGGAGTTCCACAGACAAAACCAACTAAGGAGTAACTTGCATTGCTCTGACACAAACCCTTCTCGTCGAAAGGGAAATTTCATTTTTTCATGTGATAGGCATGACAAAAACACTGTTTCTCTGTAAACATACAATGTATCTTAGGAAAAAGACTTTGCAATTATTAAAATACAAAGCATATTAAAAAAAAGTGAAACAAATATATCTTGACTTTGAACTAGATTTTCAAAGCACCACTTCAAAACTTATGTAGTCAACAAAATGAACCACCAGGTTTTCCATATAACCCATCTGTCCTGGGATGCATCTAAACTGTGGAGCAGGTTAATCACTACTCTTGACAAACTTTGCAGTTAGGCTCTCCTCTAGAACTGCCTCTCTTTTCCTGTGCCTTGACCTTCTTTCAAGAAGGAATAGGGTGTTCCATTGGGCTGGTGTTGCCTCCAGGCCTGTCCTGAGGTATACACGGGTTTGGCCAGAGCATGCCCCTGTTGTCAGACTGCTTGAGTACAGTCCCAGGTTTCTCTGCTATCACAGCATCTTCTCAGAAACTAAAGATTCTGCCCTTTAATGAGTAAGAGGCCAAGCTATGTAGCTGAACAATCTATTGACTTACACATGGAATCAGAGGGGTGAGAATTTAACTAGAATTTCCTAGTCCTAGTAGTATTTTAACTATGCATAACGGCTAAGTCACACTTCCCTATACTAATGCATCAGTTTAGTACAGCTATGTCAGGGAGTCAGATCTTGAAGCATTAAAGCATAACTAATTTGGTCCTGCAATGTCACAGTTCATGAATCATTAACAGATCCACAAAAACTAAAGGTTGGAAGAGACCTCAAAGTGATGCTCTGATGCCTTTCGAGGGTACTTTGGTGCTGTCCCAGGCCTGACATACTGACATAGTAGATAACAGCCTCCTCTTCTCTGAACTAAACAGCTACAGCACTCTAAACCTTCCCTTACAGGAGAGGTGGTGCAGTTCCTTAACCATCTTTGTGGCCCTTCACTGCACTCTCTCCAGCATGCCCATGTCTCACTCATACTGAGGACCCCACAACTGTACACAGTACCCCAGGTGTAGCCTCACCTTATGCTTAAGGCATAGGAAAAAGCTGCTACAAGCTCAGTAATGGCTCTGTACAGGAAATGTGTAAAACAGACAACTTTTTTTAAAGCTCCCTAGCACAGAGAGCTTTTTCTAATACCACACAAGGTTATCATTGTCTGACTTAGCTTAAAAGATCTTTGATCACATTCCCGACACAGATTTTAAATATGATTAAAACAAGTTCCTTAAACTGTAGAGTTCAACAGAGAAAGTCTGAGATAGAACATTATAGCATGAAGTTCCTTCCCAGTAAAAGAACTTCTCAACACCTGGATTTTTAGTTTTGATCACCTTACGCTTTAAGCATATAAATACCATTTAGCAGTCAATATGAAGTAGTTGCATATCTAGAACTATCGTCAAATATGAAAGCAGATATTGAAAAGGTCGATTCAGTGAAGCTTACATAGACTTTAATTGTTTAGAGATCTCTTGGATATCACACACTGACAAGAATTACTATTCAATGTGTGGATAATGATACTATCTCAACTTTTGAAATGAACCTTGGGCATATTTCTCCTCAATAGCTTTTCTAAACGACTCTGCAAAATTGATAGTGTTCCTCCACAACCCTGGTAAGGAGAACGTTTAAAATTGGTAGTTGGTTTTTATGCCTCGAAGATGGGTGGATAAAGTTTAGGCAAGAGATAAATGGGGTTTTGTTCATTTCAAAGGCACTCAATTGAGACCTAAAAAGATCAAGTAATCTGAATGAGGTCACAAAAATTTAGTAAAGGAAGAAACTGGAACTATATCTCCCAAATGCTGACCTGGAGCCTTTTGAAATTAAGCTATGAATGTGTTGCTTTTACTGACCATTTACACACACAAAGGCAATGCACACAAAAGCACACGGAGTTCACAATACAGATTATGCACGATGGTGTAGCTTTTATCAGAAATACATTAAACACTTTTATAAGTTACAACTGCATCACAGTAACAATGTTTTTGGGGTGGAGGGGGAGGCAGATAGGTACAATTCTTGTGTGAAATACTCTCAAAAATATATTGCTGGAGCAGTTTCTAAAATTATGTCATAAACAATACTTTTGCAGAGAGGTGAATCAAAATGCTCATATAAAACCAGTAAGACTAATTCAGCATTGGGAACAAGGCACTGATGACAGAGGATTTCAGTTTCACTTGAAAAACCCTGATACGAATCATATACTTGTCTTACAAAAGATGGCAACAAGTAAGCAAATGGCAGTATGCTGGGAAGACAGTCTATGCTACAGCTAACCTGATTTATCACATTACTCTAATTACCTTGACTTACTCATTGTTAGGATCACTTTTCTGTTGTGGAAACTTCAGGCAGCCTCAAGCTTGGCAGACTTTAATACATGAGTACTAACTCAATACATAATTAAACTTCAAGTCCAATGACTTTTTAAAAACATTTGCAGCAAAGCACAACATCAACAAATATACACTGGGACTATGTGATGCTAGGGATTCTCACTTGTGTTATACCCATATTCATCTCTTATGAACCAAACCACTTTGCCTTACAGAAGTTCTGCAGGATTCTCGCAAACCACCATTTATTATCAGATTTCTCCTAAGTCAGCGTTTAAAAAAAATTACAGACTGAATTCCACAATAATCCCAGTAACTAGTTTTGTGTACTGCCTTGTAGCCCAATCATTTGAAGATTGTACTCACCTATTGTTTTACTTCTATTTACAGAACTGCATTCACTCAGCTGATTTATGCTTCTGTGATGAGGCAAAGCAGCCTTTTACCCAGCTTCTCTACCCAGTTAAAGTGGATCTTTAACAACTTCAGTTCACATGAATGAAAGACAACAGCTAGAGAGGATGGGTTGATTTGTCTTGACCTTATCACATTCGGCATCAAGTTACACTTCTGAAGCTTTGTTTGATGTAAAATGCTGCGAAGGATACCACATTTGCCAGTATGATTTAAAGGTGCCCCCCCTTCCCCAATGTTTTATTCTGCAGTGTTTTTATTATAGTTTAATATACAAGTTTAACATACAGTGTTTTGCTTGTTAACAGGTAAGACGTGATTTAAAGATGACTCGTACTCGGGCCATGATAAGCCTCAGCATACATCTGAGCTTCATTTAGCATTCACCGATATTCAGTAAGCAAGATCCCGAGTTTATCTCTCAGTGGAAGAGCACAGATTTTGCAGTTTGACCTAGAACATGCATCAAAATAAAGTCCAAGAGTAATTATGTCCAACCCAAAGTCTGTAAAGTTATACAATAAGAGAACAGTACACTCAGGTTCTGAGCCAGATTTCAGACAGTTCTCTCTTCTAACACGTTGCATTTGGAACACCATTTCACACCATAGGTCCTCATCTCACCTATCTTTGCAAGATGTATGTCAAAAGACAGACCAGCAGTCAACTTCCTGTTTCACAGAAGGCAAGGAAGTTTTTATTCTTCCCAGGGAAAACCTACTAGGACATAATATTTTTGAAAGCTTCCTATAACTTCTTATAGATTACTTAAATTACTATGATGGTCTGTCATATTTGTATTTTCATTTTGATGCATAATCTGTACCTCCCTCCCACTCTCCAGCAAAACTGTTCTTTGCTGGAAAGAAGTTACATACACATTAAGCTTCCATCCCCTCCCCA
>NW_010245153.1:6500-15075 GCF_000690775.1 Eurypyga helias | reverse complement strand
CCCTTCCAACCCAAACCGTTCTAATCACTGCCTGTCACAGAGGTGAGTAAAGAGAGCAGAATGAGGATAACCCTACTCTAACACTGACTATATAAACACTCTTTATATGCCTATATGAAGTCACTGGATATTTTATCACATGTTTTGACCCAGTACAAGCCATTTTATAATGAGAGTAGCAGGTGGCAAAGCCTCCTACCTGTCAGCATGTAATTAATACATGAAAAATAATGTCAGATTTTCTCTTTGGCAGCTTATAAGTATTACACGCATTACAATGTTATATACTTTATGACAGCTTTGAGATTAAGGAATAAAACCCCAAAATCTATATTTAAGAATTTAATTCTAAGCATTTAGAGTTGATAAACTCTGAGGGTGAGTTTTTCTACTGCCTTGCACCTTGTGCAGTGTTTGTGAAAAGCAGGTTTCCATCTCTGCCCGCCTAGCACATTAGTGTTTGCTACCTGTGGGGGGAAATGCCGACCCCCAAAAGAGGACCTGATCCTGATTTTGAATGAATCGCTGTAAGTGCAGAGTAGCTTCTACAGAATTGATGGAGATGGGTCAGGGGAAGGCCAGAAGGACCCAATTCTGCATCGTTATGTGACACGATGGGATGCCAGCGGCAGGAAGAGCCTGCCATCAAGCTCCGGGAGGAGCTCATCAGTATTCTGCTGCTGGCAATGATCAAAACACCAGCAGATTTCCTAGTTCAGTGACTTCCCGAACTGCTGCTGGAAAGCTCCCAGGAGAAGCCCCGGCGTGACCTTGTGCAATCTCTTTTTGCCAGGGAAAATGGTCTGTCAGTCGCCTGTTCTCACAGCATGCTGGTGACAGGCCAGGGATCAAGGCTCACACACACGGGACACTGTTGTGAGTCAGCAGATATGAACAGTTTAAATTTAGCTTTTATTTATGCCTTAAACATTGAGCAACAACTTCTTTTTTTCTTCTCTTTCACAATGCTAACCCTTACATTCTAGGAGCAGCAATTTCTGTGGAGGGTTTGGAGCGAGTGTCTCTTCCCTGCCCTTGGCAATGGACAAGGCAGCCGGCCTCTCGTCCCTGCACACTGTGGCTTTTGGTGGAGTGCTTTTGTGCTGATTGTTTAGGGTATGTGTACCTAAAAGTCTCTCACACACGTGGAGGGGAGAGACCTCGCTGCACCTCCTCCCCTTGTTACAGATCCCCCGGACGAGTCAGTGGCAGCGGCATGCTCCCCCCGGCCAGCATTTTCAGGCTCTGTGTGTTTGGACAGAGATGTAAACCCTTTACAGCTGAGCACAGAACCGGGCTTTCAGTTTTTGGAAACTTCGTTAAGTGCCGTGGCTCATCGGTGCCTATGAGAAACGAGGCTCCTTGAACACAGAACATATCGCTCAACACTACCGAGTGCTCATGTTCACAACCACGGGTACCAGTCATGGCACCTTAGCCAAATCACCAGGTAAATAATAAATTAGATAGATGGTACCAGGCAGAGGGGCAAAGTCCTGCAGTCCTGCTGCACAGTCACCCTGTGCCAAGGGCCTGCAGATGCCACGGGCACAAACCTTTTCTTCTAAATTTATTCTTAACACTGCTTTTAGGTATCAAGCGATCACACCTGAACTGTGTGACTGGATATAAGGGAGCTCTGTTCCCTTGTGAAGGCCAGTCCTGTCCCAGGGATCTGCCAGTGCCTATTTAACCTCTCTCCTCCCACGTAAAATACAGCTCCCGGGCAGGCTTTAGCAAATGCAAATCCTGTATATCCATGCACGTGCCTTGCACATCGGCCAGCTCGTGTGCAACTGGAAGTGCTGTTTTTTGAAAATGTGTCCTCAGGAACGTGGTATACGCTGCCGTTAGCCCCTGCAAAAGTGAGGTGCAGGGAGGGATAGGGAAGTAGGTTGTGGGGCACGGAGAGGAAGTGGCTCTGGAGTAAGCTTCACCAAAGTTTACTCATATGTTCATATGTGAGAATGGGATTCTGAGTTACACCAGGTATTCCACAAGATATTTTCCCAATTTTTCCTGAAATGGTCACTATTCCTGTCATGGTGAGGTGTGTGGGGAGAGGAGGATCCATGCTGCATATTATCCAAGACTCTTCTTTGGCTTGCAGCTCATATCCACAATAACTCTCTGAATTTCTTCCAGAAATATTTTTTTCAAGCACTTTGAAGTCATTCATGCATTTTATAGAGAAGAAGGCTGCAGCCCAGGCAACTTAAAGAACTCAAGAAGCATTGCTTATCTGTGGAGATAAGAAAGAAGAACCCTGGGCCTGCTGCCCATTTCCTCTGTATTTGCACAGGGAAAGGGCAACGCCTAAACAAATTAAAAAGTGAGCAGTATGACTGTGTTAATAGCTGGGGTTTGTTACAGCTGGATGTGATCCTCCAAATTAGCCCAAGGCCAAGCTTGTGGTAAGTCAGTGTTAAACTCAAGGATATTCTCTATTGTAATAATTGGGATTGCTTGAAATGTTCAGGAATTTTCAGATATAACACGTTAGAAAATGAGTGCATTGAACTCATGATATGTGATTCCCTGTGCAAATATTTCAAAATAAGAGCTAGCTCTTACCTTTGTAAGAGCTCTGCGTTATATATTTATTTATTAACCGCAAACCACCACAAAACAGGGCAAGATTTTGCTGCTTTATTTATGGGTAGATTATGAGTACATAGATACATTTGTAGTCCTCGGGATGTATATTAGGGTTCATTAACTATCTTGAAATTCACCAATTTAATGCCATATCATCCAGGAATGGCCTTTCGTTAAATAAGTTTCAAGATTTTACGGCCTTCCTACTTGTGGAATTTGTTTAAAGGGCATAAAAATATAGCTATCTTCTCTAGCATCGCCCTGGAGAATTGACCTTCTTACTAAGAGAGCAGTCTTTCAGTAGGAAATGTTTGGGCACATTTTTCCTGCCCTTCAAGTTGATTTTGCTGAGCACATCCACACAGTCTCAAAGCAAGAACAGATTGTTGCTATTAACCTTATGATGAAACTTGATATTAACATATGTATAAGGAGTATATAAATGATTAACAGATGTTAGAAGTCCGTAGCGGCTATGCAGCCAGGAATATAGGCATATTCTAGGTGGGTAGGTGCTTTTGAATGGTAGGTATCATAAAGTGCCAGTAACTACTTTCTGCTGGTTCTGTTATCTGCACCCATTCCCGCTACCCAGTACTTTACACGTTACTGAGAGCACTTTCCAGCTGGGAGAGGGGGAGGAGATGGTGGGAAGGCACAGACAAGACGACCATTCGAATGTTCAAGATAATGACCCCTGCTGAGAGTCCAGCTACTCTGGAGCCCTGTTTCGAAGGGGAAGGTTTAAAGCAGTGTGGTGATCTTGAGGAATGTTTAGTTGAGACTAAAACACCCATTGCTTGGTGCTCTGTATAGGTGAAAATGGCAAGTTTGGTCAGAGTTAGAGGAATAAATGCATTCAAGTTAGCTTACTTGTTTCTTTCATGTTTGGGTGGAATTTTTCTCAGCACTAGTTTCTCATTGTTTTGGACTTGTGTTTGTACCACAGTAATTACTGGGAAATGAATTGTCACTTCTGGAAGCGAAGCTCCTTGTTCCTGTACTATTTCCCTGTTGAAGCAGCAATACCTCTTCCTGGGGAAAGCACTTGAGGAGCACAAATTTTGTGTTCAGGTATCAAGGCAGTTGGCGTACTGAATTAAGACCAACAGGACATTATTTTACCTTGACCTCTGGTATGACATTCCCCCTGTAATGTCCCATTTCCCCACCCACAAAATGGAAATATAGCACTTTTCAACTCTGCCTGTACGTAGCATTGATGAATGTTCTTCAAGGTCTTGGGGTTGAGTCTCCTGGCCTGTGATGCAGCTGGGTGGTGATGGATACTGCCAGGTTTAAATGGATTACTGTTGTTACCTGATGTTACTGATGTTATCTGATGTAGAATGGAACTGCATTTCTCAAGGCCAGCACATGCTAGTTTGCTGATTTGCACCCGCTTGCAATTTATCAAATCTCTTTTAAATGAAGGCATAGGTGTGAAAGGCAGAAGCTGGTTAGAACTTCTGCAATAATTGGAGGTGTGTCAGACACCTAATGATAATGTATGCTTCCCACTGCTCAGCGTGATTTGTAATCCAAACTAACAGTGCAAGGGTAATTTTCTAGAATGAACTGAAAATGTATGAATTCACTCAATGCTTTTTTCAATCAGCAAGCACAATGGCTAGACACAAATTGGGTACGAGGACTAAGAACGGTGCTGCCCCATGTTCTTGTATTTATCCAAATCCAAGTCGGTAATGTTTATACTTGCCCATCCCTCGGTCTGTGCTTCCATTAAGGAGCTTCCAGCTGGACATGGATGGACCAGCATGGTGTCTGGGTGCGTAGCCTGAAGGTCATGGCCAGGCTATGAAATGCTGTGCCATTTTTAGTAAAAGGAAAGGATAGAAATCTAAAAGTCTTCCATAATTGTAAATGTGGTAAAACCAGAAATGCACTTCTGAAGTTACAGAAATTCAAGTTATTACTGTGAAAACATTTAATTTATATATTTGTTTATTCTGCATATATGCACTGTATGTTAAAAAACAACGGAAGCTACCAAGTCCAACATGAGAAGCGAAGAAATTTGACATTAAGATAGATTGAGCAATTATAGTTTGGTCTCCTTACTTGTATATGTCAGGTTGCAATTACGTAATTGAAGATTTCATTGCATGCTTTACATCCCGGCTTACGCTGTGCTCAGAAAGAAGAGGGCCCCATGAGCGTGTGATTTTGCTACAAGGGGAACAATTTCCCCAGAGACTTCTCTGTGGTGCATGTACTCAAGTGCACAGCACTACGCCGCTGCGACTGAAGCATCACAAGGGTATGTGAACTCCCACACAAGCGATACTCGCTGTATACACTGACTACTTTGGTTTGACAATGGCTATTATTATTCTTGATGAATTGATAAGAAATGAACAGTGGAAAATCAGTATATTCATTTTAAGTATCAGTTAGGGATTTCATTTGTCAAGGAACTTTGCTTCTTGCAGCTCGCAGCCCAAAAATCAGCTGCAGGTTGTGTGAGCAGGGCCATCTACCCTCTTATCTGAATGCAGAATTGCAAAAGCAATGAGTAGCTTTGGTATTGGGATGACTGCAGCATTTTAGTTCAAACATCCCTCTTCCCCACTGCGAAAGTGTTTTGGACAAACATCTGTTGCAGAGAGTTTGTGTTCCTAATGCTAAATCCTGGCAAGATTGCAAGCAATTTTCTAAGGAGAAGTGCTGGGTAACCTCCAACGCGTGTCATGCTGCGGGCCCCAGCTGTAATAAAGAATATAGCTGATACTTCTGCCAGTCTGACAGGGTAAGGAAGGGTATCCTCACAGTAATAGTGACTAAGGCAATGGGCATTTCTGGTTTGGTTATACCCTCCCTGTAAAGTTGGTATTTACATGGTTGTCGGTGACATTTTGCCAAACTGTTGTATATATTAAGGATTTTAAGAATTTAGTTTTCTCATTAGTAGAGTTATCTGCCTTGGGCAATGGGGTCTGTGACCCTGTTATTTGGGCCCTGTACAACTCATATTGGAGACAGCTCCTGTCCCCAGAAATCCTGGGCAGATATGAAACCAGGGGAAAGAGGACGAAAACACAAAGTGACTTTTGAAATCAGTGCTGGGGCTGGTTTTCTTGTCTTCTTCACAATATCTGTTCACTAGATCACTACTTTTACAGGGTATTGTGCTCTGCTTAACCTAATGGCCAGTGACAAATCCTTTCCAGCTTTAATTCAATGTCTTGGCTGCCTGTCGGCACTAAATTGCATTAAGAATGGCCACGGACAACCTTGCTGCCAAGGGATGTGGCAGCGGTATCTGTAAAAAAGAAAAAAGTCAGGAGTGCCTGGACCAGTGATCACACACTTGTGCAGCCTGTAGCATGAAGACCACTCTCCTGGGAAGTGAAGCCTGGGTCTGGTATTATTGGTTGTCCCATCGGTTTGTCCTCAATGTGGGCTGGCTGGGAAATCAAGTTTAGAAATTATGGGAAAGGAAAGATTGAAGAAAATCAGTTGATGTTAATCAGGGAAGGAGCAAAGGGCAGGGAGGGAGAGGAAAGCTGGAAGGGGTAACTTTATGTAACAGGTTGTAGTAAAATAGACAAAAATCAGCTGTTTTCCATGGATGATGGAGAACAGTGAAGAGGCATGAGCTTCATATATTGAGAAACTGGAGAGGGTGAGGCAGAGAAAGCAGCCATGCAATCTCCCCTTGCAGGCCTTCAGGATGCAGGTGGGATCTTAGGGAGAACTTACTGGGGGAGGAATAAGACAGGGAATGGGCTGCCTGGGGTTGCTGCTACATGTCCTTTGCAGAGGGCTTACAAAAGCAGGATTGGGCTGACACGCGCTAGTGAAAACCACCATGTAGGTGGTCCCGCTGCTGTTGCTGACGGGCACCTGGCGAGCTGCCATGGTCCCTTTTGGTGCTGGGTTCTGATTCTTTGGTTGCACCTGAGGAGGCTCGATGACACTTTAATAGTGGGGTATGTTCTGTTCCCTGCTGGATATTGCTTCCACATTAAGGTAGTTATAATATCTGTATTATTGTTTTCCTTTGTGCTGCTCTGAATGTGAGCGGTGCCACATTTTGCATCTCTGTAGTGCTGAAACCCCATGCTACGCAATGCTGGGTACGTTAGTATGTAAGGGCTGGAACGAAATTGTTACTAGGAGTCCCATATAAAGCCGGGAAATTCAATGAATACAATAAATGCTGTGCTCAATAAATCCAGTAAGCTCTACCGTGCTATTTCTACCCATAAGTGCCATACTGAATACGTACTTGGAGCTCTGTTGAATTATCCATCACTGGTTAGCCGTGCTGCACGGAGCCCTTCTCCGCTGCATCCCCTTGCAGGCACAGCTTCGTGCTCCTGTGCAGGCTGCACCTAAATCCTGTCTCTTTCTTGTGCCATGCATTGGAAAATTTTATTTTTCTCTGTTCTTTACGAGAACGAATAACACAGCCTGACCTGTAATTACTTCGCTGCCTTGTCTTACTTTGTTGGGCTTTAATGTTAAACTAGTCTGTGCTTTCGGCTTCCCAGGTTTGCATACTGAGGATCTATAGCTGCATGGCAGCGGCTTTCAGGGAGGATGGCAGGGGAGGTTTTGGAAGCTGGAGGGAGGGTGAAGTCTGTAGTGAGAGTTCATAAACCACCATGTTTCACACTTGGAGAATACATGGAGCCTGCCTGTAACAAGATTTTAGGTCATAAACTTTGCACAGAGCTGCTCTCCCCTGCTCCCTTGTAATATATATATATAAAAAAAGTATATAAATGCCACACTCAGTAGCACTCTGAGAGTCTCCTGGGTACTTCTCCCCCTTCTCTCACAGGTCAACACAGCTGAAAAAAATATGTGCCTATAACAGTAGAAAACTAGCTCATAGCAGCACCTGAAAGCTTTCATAATCCTGGGAACACCACCCAGGTAATTAATTCCCTGGGCTGAAAGGGGAATGTTTGTTGTCTGCATCAGGGCTGGTTGGTGGAAAGGTAAGTGCTTTTTTTTTGGGGGGGGGTGGGGGGTGTGGTGTCATTTTTTTAAAAAAATGTTTATATGTATAATGTGGGGAGCAGAGTGCGTGTGAGATACAGCTCTGCTTTGAAAGAGATGGCTGTTTCTGAACGATGGGTTGGCTAGGTTAGGAAGGGCAAATTTCTTTTAGATGTTAGGAGCCTGAATCTGCATATCCAGGGTGCTTATGGGGAAACCGAGGCAGGTTACCCAGCAAAAGGCCGTAGCAGGGATTTAACCAGAATAATATTAAGAGGCTTGTTACTAAGAAGGTAGGTCTGTGTAAACCTGGGTGTGAGGGACCTTGAGTTGTCTCAAAGCTTGCTGACAAAGTTGTGAAACTTCCTGGTGGCTTGGCAGCAGGGATTGCCTGCAGGCCTGAATAGATGAGGGCCAAATGGCCTACCAACAGATACAAATAGCCTCTGGAGACCAGTTCCGATCAATGACAACAATGAAATTGCTTCATGGGGGGTCCAGACACAGAGGACCCCCAAGCCTGCCAAAGCGCAAGTGGTCAGGTAGTGGTCCTGTGCACCCCGTGGGATCAGCTGCTGAGAGCGTGTGTGCAGGAGACAAGTCAGCAAACAAATACCCTATAAAAGAGTGTGAGACCAAACTGCAATAAGGGACTCTACGGACCAACGGGGTGCCGCTGGATCCATGGTGGTGATTATCTCTTGCAATTCTATCCGGACTGCTTGCTAAATTTCCCCCCTTTTCTATTTTCTCTCTCTCCTATCGCTATTTTCTTACAACAAAAATAAACACCTTTGTTAGATACAAACAAGGTCAGATGCCGCTTAATCTCACTCTGGGTATAACAACGAACATTCCTCTTTCCGGGATAACTGGGGTGGGACACCTGGGTGCTTTGCTGCCAGGAGTGAGGCTCGTGTGAAACCCTGAGGGTGCGACCGTGGTGTGCTTGAGTGGCCTTCAGAGTTACCACCGATGGCTTTCCCACATATAACCTGCTGCTGGA
>NW_010245153.1:5388-6426 GCF_000690775.1 Eurypyga helias | reverse complement strand
ATATGGATAAATTTATACCTGAGTACTGGTCTTAGGTTAAGCTGCCAGCAGCTTTCCCTCCTTTTGCTGAAGAGCTGCGTGTACCCACAAGTTATAACACTGCTAAGCTTCGGTCCCAGAGATGTGCCCGCGGTCGGGGGGAGGAAGGCTTCGTGCTTGTCCCTTGGCTGCAACACCAGGATGCTTGGTGAGGAGGTGAGGAAAATGGTCCAGTTCTCCCGTGTTCCTTGCTGCTGCAAAATAAATGGGCAAGGTGGCACTGTGGAACTTCTTACCCTGGATGCCCGGTGGTGAGATTAAAAGGCATATGTGGCTTTTTAGCTCTGCTTTTCTGCTTTACTTACTGCTATCTCTCTTATCTTACATGAAATGCATCTAAAATACTCAGCTCACCTGGGAGGGAGGGGAGAGGAAGGAAATGCATTTGAACTTGAATAAATTCAGTCAGGAAAGTAGGCACAGCTCTTTGTTACTGGGAGTATTTAAGTTCTTAAAGGTGGAGACAGAAGCGTTAAGGCCTTTCTGTATAAGACTGCTACCTCGTTAGCAAGTTAAGCTAGCTTCATAAAGACTTAAGCCCTGGCAAGGGGAGTGGAGGAAAAGTCCTTTTTTGAGGCCAGTTTTGCCGTCTGTTTTTCCTGATATGCTGTGGGCAAATTTCTCATGTCTAATGGAAAAGGGCTCTGGCTGGCTTTAAAAACCTGAGTTCTCAGAGTGGTCACTTCCTTT
The DNA here is from genome assembly GCF_000690775.1 of Eurypyga helias. Lineage (NCBI taxonomy): Eukaryota > Metazoa > Chordata > Aves > Eurypygiformes > Eurypygidae > Eurypyga > Eurypyga helias. The sequence continues at coordinate 5,697 of NW_010245153.1, read as the reverse complement.
CTGTGCCTGTCTGCCTTTCCTGAAGCCACGGGGCTGTGTCCCCGTTTATTTCAATGAGTCTGAGCTGGGAGAGACTTCCACCCCCTTGTTATCCCCACGGCTTTTCTGATGTGTTGCTGCAAAGCTGTACCTTCTGTGGTTTGCTGCAGGATCCTCTCAAATGATGAGGGTTTAGTTAACTGAACTCTCATCCTGTAGTTTCTAAAAGGAGCAAAGCTTTTTGGTCAGAGTTACATTCAGAGTTGAATTGCTTGTGCCGAGTGGGTAGATATTTATCATTAGGATAATGATATGGCTCAGTAGAAGCGC
>NW_010245153.1:0-5284 GCF_000690775.1 Eurypyga helias | reverse complement strand
ATATTCTGAAGGAAAGCAAAATAAAAATCCAGTGTGCATCTATAGTCACAGATCAGATAGTGCAAACCTGTCAGTATTACTTTGTGGGGAGCAGAGATTTTCCACGATCAGAGACAGACTATACCTCATGCTCCAAACAAAGCTTGCAAAAGAAAAATCTGCTCGATATTCAGTCAGCTAAAATGAGCCATGGTATTTATTCCCAGAGCTCTGTCTTCCCTAAGTATCAGATCTCTGTAAGTATCAAAGGTGCTACCAACCAAAGTACCGTGCCTTCAACATCAATAAAAGACAGGCACCTACGGATATCTCTTCCAAAATGGTTTTATAGCTAGTTAATCAATATATCACAACAGACATATTGCCTTTTATTTTCTGTTTATACGCCACCCAGGATCCTTGTATATAGTGTTGACGCCAGCACAAGGATGCAAGAGCTTAGAGATCAATATGAAACACTTCTTCAGGTATATTGATTACCAGCTGCTAAGAAAGGGATGACGATAAATTTCTGTATATTACCATTCTGTCTGTGAGCCTGTTAAAAGGAAAGAAATGCCCTGTTTTTCTTTTCTATGTCTCTCTTCCGAGGAGATGAAAAAAAGGTGGCAAGTGCTTGGGGATGTTGGGTCTTCTATGTTTTTTTTAGAGAGTGGGAGAATCTAATATATTTCTTATTTGACTTTTTGCCCTCTTTTTCTGTCTTGGGAGAAGAGAAAACTGGGATGACAGCTAAAAGGGAAAGAATGCCAAAAGAGTGGAGAAAAAAAAAAAATCCCCAAACCTGACAAGACGACTTCTGAAATTCTTTCATTAATCTAATCAATATTTGTTTTAGTATTGAATTATTGAAAAAAGGAATTGAATTACTTATGGAAAATGGGAGCTGTGTACCACAGACTTCTGTAGCGCCAGGATCTAACCTCATTTCTGCAAACACTCGAGACCTTTATTTGGCACAATTTTTCCCACTCAAAATGCAGAGGCCCTTGGAGCATGGGCTTGCCGGGTGTGCTCAGCATACTGCGGAATCAGGCGAGCAGGAAGGCCACCCGCTCAAGGACACTCATCTCCAGTTTATCTCCTGAATTACGCTGCAGAAGCTTGAATTGTTTCCATCAGCAAGCACCTCTCATGTTTCCGAGAAGCTGTGTGGTAAATGAAGGACACAAATGAAGGAAGTGGAATATTCTGAACTTGATGTCTAATAAAATTCAGTTGTTGTAGTTAATTCCAGGGGGAGCGTGAGGATAGGGTGGACACTGAAGCGTTGCATCGCCCTACACAAATGCAACATCCTGAACCTCAGTGCTGCTCCCATCCAAGTTGGGCAGCAGCCACTTCTTGTTGTTGGGGGAGATGTTTGTAGGGGAAAACAGCAGCTGGAGCAGTGAGCGAGTGCAGCATCAGGTCCTTAATCTCTGTTCTTTTTTGGAGAAGAGAAAGAAAATGAGTGAGCTTCCTAAAGGACATCTATAAAACAAAGCTTGCTCTTCAGATGTCAGCAAAGAATTACCATATGATCTTTCAAGATTCATAGCGTGCCGTAGCATCTTTTTATAAAAACAGCTGCAGTTAATGCTACTACCTTTTCCTGCTGTTCCAGCACATATGTCAGAAACTGAAAATGATCGAATGATGCTTATGTATATGGACGTCATAATTGGATTATTTTCTTAATGTTTTATTAGCCATTTTGTTAAATTGAGCTTTTTTGTTTGTTTTTGTTTTAACTAACTTCTTCAGGAGAAGAAAGAAAGCATTGACTCTTATCCTTTGATTAACCTGTACTGCCTGGGGCACACAAGCAGGCTGGTCCATGCATCCCCCGTAACAAGCCAAGTTTCAGAAACTGGGTGCTCTTTAGACAAAAGGCGGTCTCCCTTGGATGTGAGATTGGCCTCTGCCTATCATAAAGGAGTTCATGTATGGGGATTGTGGCTCCGCAGCAATACACATAGTAAATCGGGATAGAGAGGAGATGAAGCCCGGAGAAGTGAGTGACTTGCCTAGCAAGGTATTAGGAAAGAAAGAGCCGAAGCTTTGTGCTCTGGTTCCTAGTTCCCCATGAAATACTGCCTGTCACTGAAAAGTTCCCAATGGAAACATGAATGGCTGTGAGGTTGTTCATTCAGTTACATCTGCAAAAGTTTTTGCCCTTATGGAGAAAATTATGTCCAGAAAAAATAACTGTGTGTATGACCAGTTAGTGATCTTCATGGCATCATCCCCTGCAAGGGGAGATCTCTGAGCCACGTGTGTTTCTGGCCAGAGTGAGCCACATTAATCATCTAAGGAAGCAGCAGTCCATACAATACCTTTCAGGGGTGTTGTGGCACTGTCCTTAAACTTCACGTTACAGTCCTGTTCTTCTGGCTGGACCTGCTGCCAGCACTCAGCCAGAGCACCCCTGCTGTCATGCCCCTCTGCCCCCATCAGATCCTCTGTGCTCCGGCTCTGGCCGTCCGACAGGATCACAGCCCTGTGGTCAGGTAAAGGGCCAGCTGTAAGGTGACATAGAACTGCCTGTGTCCCCACCGTGGGCAGGGATGGCCCCTAACTGGCAAAACTGCTAGGGGTAGGGGGGCTTTGGTGCTACCTGTGAGTGAAAAGGCATCAATTAAAAAAACCCAAACAACAATAAAAAAATAATCATGTCGTCTGAGGGGGGAAAAAAGGTGTTTCTACAATTCCATAGGTGGTGAGTAGAGGCTGGCAGTGCAAACCTGTCGATCAAGTGGGTGGTCTTGCAATACCTGGTGAAATCTCCTCATTTTGGTTTTTACATGCATACACTGAAATCTCTGAAGTGCTAGGAGGAATTCAGAGATCTGGGTGGGTGAGAGGCTGCCGATGAAGCTGAATGAATCACTTTGAGTTGAACTTCAAGATTAAAAGAAAAAGCTGGGACCAGCCAGGGGTGAGGAAGTGAGCTCCATCTGCCAAAATCCTCACCCGTGCAGGGGGTAATCTGCAATCAACCAAAACCTAAAAAACTTTTCCCACACCAGGTTTATCCTTCAAAAAGGAAGTACTGGTGAATCCCATGTTTAGCATTTGTGAGCATGTGTATGGATTACCGCCTGGGTAAAAACCCTTTCAGCATGAGCTCTGTGCAGCCTGCCTGGAGACCACGTGTTTTTCTTGTGTTTGCTTCTAAAATCTGCATTATTTTCCCCTCTCATAAATACCACAAGCTGTAATCTTACTTTGCGTGATGCCAGCGACTGTCCAAAGCGAGCGGTTGTATGTGTGGTGAGGGAGACAGAGGGGATGAGGTGTTGGAGTAGGGGGGCTCAGGAAGCTTGAGGACCTCCTCTCTATCCTGGGGATGTCTCATAGTCGAAGAGGTTCACACTGGGGATAGGGCTTGGGAAAAAATCACAGTGCTCTTTTTGGATCCTGTAGAAATTTCCTGAGTAGTTTCACACCCCTGAGATGTATGTATCCTCTGCTGGGGTGGCAGATAAGCTCTGAATAATGCTGTGTTCATTTTGATCCCCCCACCCTTGGTTTCTTTTCATACTATAAATGCAAAATAAGGAGGGTGTCTGCTTTTTCACGCTGTAGGTGAAGTAGGCTGAATCAGCAGAGAGCCCAAGCTCTTTAGCCAGGGACAGCCAGCTCTGGGCCGCATCCCAGGCACCTGGCAATCGGCCAAGTTGGTGTACCCTGACTCCGTGGGCAGGCATCCAATCCATAATAGTCTAATCACACCAGGACAAGGGTCTCGCTGCTCAAATAACAGCGCAGAAATGCTCTGCTGGTGGTGTAAATTATGCAGTCCAATCTCGGGAAGGCTGCGGGAAAGGCAGTCTATCAAAATGCCATTACGCGGTGTGCACAACTTGCTGCTGCCGGTGGCTGGGCAGGCAGGTAGCTGCAGACGCTGTTTAATGACAAATTTAATGATAGACTCCTGAAGAATTACTGTTGATTACTCTTCTCATATTCGTTTCAACCTTTCTCCCTGCGGACACTGAGACAGGCACGCAGCAACCCTGTGTTAAATCACACTCCAGCCCTGTATGAAACGACTCTGGGCACCAGCTGCAAGTAGGTGCAGCTTTAAAGGAAAAAAAAAAAAAAAAGAGTATGTATATTGAAAAACCAGATCACCCCTCAGGAGAAGGGGGTGTTTGTGGGGAGTTAGAGAGGGTTAGGGATCCCTGTCAGGTGCAAAGGCTGTCATGCCTTTGGGGTCTGGGGGAAGGAAAGCTAGTGCTCTGCCCCTGCCTGGGGGGAATAAATTGCTTGGAAACTCCCCCTCTCCTGGGATGATGGCCTCAGTGTGGGGCAGGGGCATCATGAAAGACCCAAATGGGTGATTTAAGACCATCCTGACAAAAAAACCCCAAACCAAACCAAAAAAAAAACCAAACCCCAAACCAACGAACACAAACCCCCGCACTGGACAAGAAGTTGGAGCTCAGGCACAAAACATATCTGCAAATTTATGAGGGTAGAACTTATTATTTTATGTCCCAAATTCTCCACTTCCCAGGCAGTACTTTCAGTCAAGTCTGCAGAAACAGAGCTCTTGGCTGCACCATCCCTGCCTGAGACTTCATCTGTGACAGGGGAAATGAAGGAGGGTGAGTTCACTGGCTAGGGGGGACACTGGGCTGCTTCATGTGTTTTTGGAAATCCATAATGGAAAAGCACATATATACTTACCTGTATGATAACGATATCCAGAGCATCATGTCCGGGAGAGAAAGGGGAATGTGAGTCGCTGCGTTTTTTTTACAACGTGGGTATTAAAAATTAAAGCTTTGTTTAATCCTATAGAATGGTAATAGTGATTTCTTTTCTTTTCCGTGTAGGAGAGTCCTTGCAAATCTGACTGAATTAACTCTCATTTGTTTTGTGCTTTTGGTGGGACATGAACAGCAATCCAGTTTGACTTAACCTCCCAGATTCCCTTCCAAAAAAGGATAAGAAATGTATGTAATTTCATTAAGATGGTTTGATCCCAGCATGACTGTGGTTGTGCACAGCCTGCTTGAATTTACATTGTCTCCCATCCTAGAGTTCTTGAAACAGTATCATTGCCATTCCCAGGGCAACGTGTTGCTCTGTCATGGCCCCTCCGTATTCCCTGTTCTGACTGCTTCAGCTACTAAAAATAAATGATCTGCATTATCAGGGAATAAAAGCAGCTGAAATGTCTTGGGGGCTGTTTCTACCCAGAAAAGCTTAAAGTTAGAAACTACCTTTTTCAAGACATTCATATTTTTGTTATGATCCATTTTGGACCACGGATTCAGAGAGTGGAAGGGGT
>NW_010245152.1:0-1807 GCF_000690775.1 Eurypyga helias | reverse complement strand
GACGGGATCCAACACCCTCATGTGCTGCCGCTTGCTGCTAGTGAGAAGCGGAGCTCAAGCAGGTAACATGCAAAATGCACGTGAGGGGGCAGGGTAGGGGAATTCATTTTGTTTCCCTAAATAGTAATGGAAGTGCCCTCGTGACCCCAGTGCACTTCCCATAACATAGTAAGACCACAATTAGCACTTAATACCATTTAATAAATATGTCGATTAACTAAGGCGACAGCAATCAGTAATTGCAGAGGTGAGTAACAAACCCGACCAGTCAGCGGTGTGAAACAATCGTAAGGAAACAGTGCATTAAGTCTGCTTTCCATTTTAGAGCTGGGTTCCGGCATCCCTCCCTAATAGCCTGCAGACTGCAGTTAGATTTGGCCATCAAATGGGTCTGTATTTCAGTATTTTGTGTTTACTGCTGCACTGGGGACAGAAACCTCATCTATTACTGGGGGGGCAGGAGGCTGTGAGGAAGGGAAGAACAGAATTAAACGGTGGTCTGAAAACTGAGAATGACTTTTCTGAATGGGTTTGTAATTCAGGAAGGCTTTTAAAAACAAGATTTAATGTTGGTTTTCAAAGCTCTGATATGACTCAAGTCATAGCGTGGACACTTTGGGCACCCAAAGGTATTTCCCCAGGCTCAGGGACCCTGGGAATCCCACAAAGCATCTGCGGGGGTTCCTCACACCCCCCCTTTGGTCTCCACTTAAGAACAGGGCTGGCCAGGTATCTGTCAGGGATGGAGCTTGCTCTTACAGGGCGTCTTGCTCAGCCACGCAGTGCTTTGAAGTCTGACTTATAGAATCATAGAATCACAGTGTGGTTTGGGTTGGAAGGGACCTTAAAGCCCATCCAGTTCCAACCCCCCTGCCATGGGCAGGGACACCTTCCACTAGACCAGGTTGCTCAAAGCCTCATCCAGCCCGGCCTTGAACACTTCCAGGGATGGGGCATCCACAGCTTCTCTGGGCAACCTGTTCCAGTGCCTCCCCCCCCTCTCCAGGAAGAACTTCTTCCTGATATCCAATCTAAACCTCCTCACTTTCAATTTAAACCCGTTACCCCTTCATCTTTGCACTTCCCATTTTGAGGACCTGCATCCCCAGAGCCCTCGAGCGCAGCACACCTGCCTTCCCGCATCCTCCTGCCACAAACGTGTATTCTTAAGGTTAAATATTACCCAGCGACAGCTCGCAGACACAGGATTGGGCATTATTTCTTCAGTAAAGGTATGATTGCAGAAGGGAGTTTCTGAGGGAGAAGATGTAAGCTGCACAGCTCCTCCTGAGTGCCTCGGATTCTGCAGAGGAGCTGGGACACAGATCAGTCGGGCTGGCATGCTCACCTCGCCCCCTACCAGCATCCAGCCCTTCACCGGGGCTGTGACAGGCGCGGGGGTTCAGGAATTCAGGAACTTGTCGCACCATCTCGTCTGCCCCGTATCAATGGCCCTTGGCGGGTACTGCACCTCGCAAACTCACACGGCAAGAGGTGCCAGCTGCCGCGGCGGGGCTGGCCGCCTGAACGGTTCGCTGCCGACCTTTGATCCGAGCAGCACTATTTGGCAAGCAAATATTTAAAACCATGCCATTAAGAAGGAGGAGGCACAGCTTTACCATGGGGAACTCGGGCAAGGGGTGCTGCACACGAGGGTCCCGGGCTGTGCCGGGGAAGGGGCAAGGAGCTGCCTTGCCCTCCTCTCCCCCTCCCAGTGTGGCAGCCAGCCCTGCCCATGGTGGCCACACCGGGAAAGGGGCAGGTGCTTGCACCCCAACGCAGTGATGGCTGCTGTGCCACGCACGCC
>NW_010245151.1:0-203 GCF_000690775.1 Eurypyga helias | reverse complement strand
GGGAAGGCGCAGCCGCAGCCAGGTTCGGCGCAGCACCACGGCTCAGGAGCGAGATGCGGGCAAAACCCCGCTTCCTCTTCGGCGGTGGCGCAAGGACGGCCCAACTCAGGGGAAGGGAAGGACGAGCACTTTCCCAGTGACCCTGCCCGGCCACGCGCGGCGGCTGAGCGTGGGAGAAAGCTGTCCCCAGGCCTCGTCCCGTT
>NW_010245150.1:295-688 GCF_000690775.1 Eurypyga helias | reverse complement strand
AGACCCTGGCCGGTGTAGTGGTTGTTGTCTTCTTTTTTTTCCCCAGTACGGCTGGGTTTGGGGTTTGGTTTCTCCCTCTCTCATTCCCAGTGACTCCTTTTTGGGTGCTTCTCCTTGCTCGCGCCTTCACGACACCCAATTCTTGGGCGAACGGGCTCGTGTCACCCACTGCACCCCTTCGCCGCGGGGCAGCAGGGTGTGTAGGGGCCACCTCCTGTGGAGAAGCCTGCGGAGGGCTTTGGAGTGCAGTCCGAGCACGGGAAGCACCTTGTCCTTGCTCCAAAGGGCACGGAGCTGGGAGCTCTTGGTGTCGGCTCCCGGCAGCATCCGCACCGGAGGCAGAGCACGGTGCCGGCACCAGCGTGCAGGGCTCACCCGCTGCCCCCTCCCCTG
>NW_010245150.1:0-203 GCF_000690775.1 Eurypyga helias | reverse complement strand
TCTGTGAAGAGGTTTTGGGGCGGAGGAAGCGCTTTGCCTCTCGCTCATCCTCCAGATAGGCCCTTCTGGGGAAAAGCCCCACGCGAGTTATTTGTCGTTGAGATTTTTGTTGAGAGCTGACGTCCCCAGGCCCTGTTGGCTCCGGTGGCCCCGGCTGGCCTTGGCGTGGTGGTGCGGGCGCTGGGATGGACCCACACCTGGAG
>NW_010245149.1:924-1191 GCF_000690775.1 Eurypyga helias | reverse complement strand
TTAGCACCATTCTCCCATAACCCATCTGCTGCTGGACCCCCAGAGTGCTTGCTGCACTCCTGTACCTGCCCATTGCCCCTCACCCACATTGCTGCACCCCAGTCCTACCCCACTCGCCGTCCTCCTACGGAGCAGCAAGGAGTTGTGCTGGCAGCAGTGTTGGTGACATGGGTATGTGTTAGTTATTGCTGAACAGTGCTGGTGCAGCGTCTAGGGCTGGTCTGCTCCTTGCACCACCCTGGCAGCGAGTTGTCTGGGGCACAGAAA
>NW_010245149.1:0-834 GCF_000690775.1 Eurypyga helias | reverse complement strand
GGGGGGGGAGGGTGGTGGTGGGGTGCTGCTGGGGGACTGGCTGACCATGAGTTGGTTGGTGGTGTGCAGTTGTTTTGATTTTTATCACTTGTCTTTGGTTTTGTTTATTTGTTTTGTTTTCCTTCTTTCCTTACAAGTGGTTGTTGCTTGACAGACTGGTTTTATCTCAACTCAGGACTCTTCTCACTTTTACCCTTCTGATTCTCTCCCCCATCCCACTGTAGGAGGGGGGCAGGGAAGGAAGTGAGTGGTTGTGTGGTGCTTAGTTGCCAGCTGGGGTTAAACCACAACACAAGGTTAGTTGCGAGCCTGCTAATGCTTCAGGCTCTCCATGATATTCCTACCATCTTGATAGGCCATCCTTATTCTTCATTGCTGCTTTATAGTGCCTTTTGCTCTATAAGCAGCAGTACTCAGGCTGTGCAAGCATTCCTGTCTCCCAGTCTCTGGAAGTAGCAGCCAAAGATAATAATTGAAACAGTAGTGAGTAAAAGTGCAATCTCCAGCAATTCTGCCTCTCAAGGGACCCAGCAGGCCCCTTTCTCTCCCCTCTTATTCTGTTCAGCTAGGCTGGAAATTACGGTTGTTGCAAAAACTGCTATACCCTGTGACTCCTTCTTGGGTTGTTAGCTTTGTCCTGTGTATAGGCTGCCGAGGCCATTGACTCTGCACAGGACACAGGCAGCTGGGAGAGCTTAACACCAAGTTATTCATATCTGCTTTGGGCAGCAGTGGTTCTGCTGCTGCTACAGGCAGGCACTTTCTCAAGTGCAAGGGGTCGGGATGACAACAGGCTGCTGCGCACTCCAGTCAGACTAAGACACTGTTCTCTGG
>NW_010245148.1:0-203 GCF_000690775.1 Eurypyga helias | reverse complement strand
AATAGTCTCTGTACCTGTAATGCTTTCAGTTCTGTTGTATTTTGGGGCAGAGGTTTTCTCCGCTCCTTGTTTAACCCAGTAAAGAAATAAAATGTTAAGAATTGATGATAACTTCCTCCTCCCTTTCTCCGTGGTTTCATTTGGGCCCGGCGGGTCCCGGGGTGCCGCGGGACGCACGCGGTGGGACGGGCCCCCCCGCCCCG
>NW_010245147.1:26541-28031 GCF_000690775.1 Eurypyga helias | reverse complement strand
TCCTCCTCCACTGGAGGGGGGGCAGAGGTGTGTGAGCGGTTCTGTGGTAGTTTACTGCTGGCCAAGGTTAAACCATGACAGTCGGCCCTCTTGAGAGGGTCTGGAAGCGGTGGGGTGGGTGCGGGGGTCTCCCCTTGGGTTGCAGCTGGGGCAGTGAATGCAGCGTGCCGTCGCAGGGTGGCTCCAACCGCGAGGCCCAGGTGTGGAGTTGGGAAGGGAGGTGATCCAGCCCCGGGAGCAACAGGCCCACCTTGTGCAAGCTGTCAGCACACGTCGCAGGCAGCAGCCGGAGAGTGTAGCACTGCTCTCTTGCCTGGGGCAGCGGCACTGGCTGTGGGGGCTGCTTTATCCGGCACTCTACAAACACCATGATGCTTCAGAAAAACTCTCTGGAACCCTCCAGAGCCAATGGCAATTCCCACCATTGCAAATTAGAGCATAAGCAGCTGAAAGGGTGAAAAAGACTGGAGCCAGAAGGGAGGTGCCAGCCAGCACGGTGACGGGCACGCTGCACGCCGCTTCTCTTCCCCACGCACGCTGCTCCTGACGGCCTCTGGCCGGGAGAGGCAGAGCTGGAAGGTGCCACATGAGGCCCAGCTCACTCCTGACGGGGAAAAGGTGATGTGCAGAGTTGCTGTAGCTCCGTGGTTGTGTGCCTCCGTGGATTGGGCCGGCCATACCCAACTCCCAACACGTCGTAGGCCCTGACATTTCTTGGGAGTCCCACGTGTGGGTGGGGGTAGGACTTTTGGGAGTTTTTTGAAGCGTGTCCCCTTGCTTATCTGCAGCACCCCAGATCCAGACCCTGTTTTGCTGGGTTTAAGGTCTGTCCCACAGGAGGGTCGCCCAGTAACTGGCAGTTCACTGGATTTGGAGTGATCGAGGGGAGGTCTGATCCCCTTTTCTTCCCCGCCCTGTTCTCAGCTGCTGGGGCTGCTGTAAGCTTTGGCTAAAATGTCCCTCTTCCTACCATGGAGCAGCTTTGCCCAGAGGATATTCTGCTGCCAGTGCTGCCTGGGTCCTGGTTATCCTGGGGAGCTGTCTGATGGCTCTGGTGTTTGTCCACCAGGACATCTACCGTTGCAGCACATTATTTCAAACCTTACAGCACGTATATCAGAGCACGGCCTGGGCCCTCTCAGGGTTATTGTCTTCAGAATTTTTTACGTATTACACAGTTGTGGGTGGCAGCATCGTGTGCCTGGCGGGAATCTGATGAGGAAGGTAGAAAGAGAAGAAAAATCCTACATGGGAGAAAGCCAGCCAGTTCAGCAGTATGGCAGACATCATCTGCCGTGAAGCTGGACCTTCTGCGTGCTGGACAGGAGTCTTGCTGAGGAAATGCATTTCATTGACCTGCCAGTCAGACAGAAAGGGTTGATAGAAACTCGGATTCCTCGTCCATGACAGGCAAAAGAAAGCCTGCAAACGCCATGCTGGTGCGGGGCTCCCAACAGCCCCTCCAGATTCGGCAGGGCCCGGTTTCTGGC
>NW_010245147.1:22935-26519 GCF_000690775.1 Eurypyga helias | reverse complement strand
CCTCTGGGCCGGCAGCCTCATCCTGCCGAGGGAGGGAGGGGAAGAAGCAGAGGGGCTGAAGCAAGGAGTCTCTGGTGCCACATTGCAGGGCTGCACCATGGCTTGCTGCCTCACATGGCAAGGAGGGGCCTGGCTGACCCTCGCGCTCTGCAGGGTGACCCTTGGCACCCCACCAGCATCATCATCTTGGCCTCCTCCCTCTGCAGCCCTCCCTGCCCGCCCCAAAGTCCCGGGTGGCAACTGCTTTTGGGAATGACTACCAGCAAGAGACCTACACTGACTCAGATGACTTTCCCACTCTGGAACAAGAGGGCAAGAGTTGGACCTTTCTGGGAAAGCTCTTGGAAAGGAACATTTTTGCTTCCCTTTGCAGGTGCTGGCAAGGAACGAGCACAGGGTTATTTGGGGAGGATGTGAACAAACCCTGCCAGAGCCAATTAGAAGGACTGACGTCCTGGGAGGGGGAGAGAGGTGGGGGAGGCTGCCAGGCCTCAGGAGGTGCTTTTATATTTCATTTATGATCTGTTGATTTGTATCTGGCTGGGTTTGAGCCCACATGATTCACGTTCACACGGGCAGGTGGGAGCGGCTCCATTATTTTCTTTTGAATCACCCCACATTTCTCTGTCACTGGAACATGCTTAAACAGCCACGTGTGTGTGTGTGTGTGCACATGAGACCCAGCGCGCCCGGTGGGAACAGGCTAGGCTGACTTTGTCTCAGCTTGGTAGACTTGGCAGCATTAGGTTTATGGTTGGACTCGATGATCCTAAAGGTCTTTTGCAACCTAAATGATTCTATGATATAACTGTGAATAAGTGCCATTCTGCAGGAGTTTCTCCTGGTTTCTGTTTTTCACACGAGGCTCTCCAGTGAGGGCTCAGGAGCCCCTTTATGACTTCTCTACTGGGCTCTCCTAACACCAGCGTGCTTATTCTCCTTGCTGGGCAGCGTGAGCCTGCAGCAGTCCTGCTGTGGGACCTCAGTGGGCCAGAGACATGTGGACTAAAATTTTCTTGCCTGTTGTATTAGGAAATGTAAAGGGATAAATCAGTTCTGATATATAGAGTCTAAGTAAACCCAGCTACGTATGAGCGGGGCTGTGTCAGGCAGCAGCATTTTGGGAATAGGATTTTGAGTCGGAAGAAGGGATTATCATCTTACGCTGCTGTGTTTAGGGGAGCACAACTGCAAGGCAGCACCCTCAGCTGCGGGCACACCCAGGCCAAGAGAGATGTTCGCAGTGTGGCTCACAGCAGCAATACAACCGTGTTCACCAGAAGCCGCTCTGTGGAGCTGCTCGTTGCGAAGTGCAGCCCTCTCAGGAGAGTTGTTGGAAGCTCCAGAAGCAACCTGAGCCTGGGAGCGAAGGGCCTGACATCTCTCTGAGCCACTGTTAGCCCAAAGGCGTAGGACCATACCCTGGAGACAAGGTGTAGGGCTGCGTGGGGCTGGGCTGGGCTGCAACAAGCTCAGGCATCAGGAGGAGGCGTGCCCAGTGGTGATGTCTAGCCTGGCTCGGAGGAGCCGGTGCAGCCCTGGGGGAACACGTGGAGGATAAGAGGTATGGGTTAACAGGAACCCTTCTCAGGCAGAGCTGGCCCTCGAGGGCTCTGCCGTAGCTCTTGTCATGCTTGGAGAGGAGAGCAGCCCTACAGCTGTGCTGGGTGCATGCCAGTGGGCAGGGCAGAGACGGCCAGGCTGATGGATACTGTGGTCAGCAGCCCCCCCACATGCCAGCTGGCCCTTGCCAGTGCCAACGGGAGGGGGAAAACCCACTGGTCGTGCTGGTTAACCAAAGGCTGGGAGAGATGTTTGTAACTCCTTGGAGCTGCTGCCTGTGCATCTGCCAGGAGAGAGCCGCAGCATCCAGGCCCTGCATATCCCAGTGCCAGAGCATGGATAACATACAGTCTACGCAGGACACCCTTTGGCAAGCTGGAGAAGGGGGAAGAGCCCTGAAGCCCTGCTGCCCAGCCCAGCAGCCTGCAGGGCTTGTGCTACTCAACTGAGCTGAAATAGCCATGGAGCCTGCACCGTCCCACCGGTACCGGCTGGGATTTGCAGCCCTGCCAACAGGGGAGTTACTCTTTAGGAAGCTGGGGCTGTTTATCAGTTAGGGGTTTTGGTTTGTGTGTTTTCCTTTCTTAATAGACAGCTACGGACAAATGCTGAAATTCACATTTCTCAGCAGGAGTCTGGTTTAGCGCTCTTCATCACATAAACCGCAAACTACTTGAGCACAGGTCTGAGCCAATTCCTTTCCCAGAGCCTTTCCGGGCAGATTTGTCACTGGTTTCACGGGGAAGCTTCAGCACAAAGCCATTGCAGTCCAACTTTGCTTTTGCAAACAGCTTCTTGAGGCTTGAAAATGGAATGTTTGTCCCTAGCCGTTGCTGTTTCCTGCTTGGGAAGTCTCTGCCAGCAGCCTCCATGGCGTTGTGACAGGGTTTGTAAATATGGTTTTTGTTTGCCCGTGTCCTGGGCGATGCCCAGCCGGGGTGAGTAGGTACAGGGGCCCCGAATCTGAAGTCTGAGGTGTGGTATCTGTTTGCTCCTTGGTGTTGACGCGGTGTCTTTGATAATGGGCCTCTTTTTCCTTTAATACAAAGAAAGAATTTAATATCAAAGGCTGATCTGAACAGATAACCTTGTCAGAGGGTCAGGGCCTGCTCTTTCTTTCTTCTAAATTTTAATGTAAAAGTGTTTGTCGGGGCTAAGTGGCTGTCGGCAGGGGAGTGCAGTTCTCTGGGAAGGGGAAGGGAAGGGATCCCCGGGAATGGGCAGGAGAGCTAGGAGGAGACCTTTCTGCTGTTTGGATGGGACAGAAAAGCTCGGTACCCAAGTGGGGTTGGCCAGGACCTCTGCGGCTGGCGAAGACCTCTGCCGGGGGTTGCCTGCCATCTGCTGGCAAATCCCACGGGATGGATGGAGCCCAGGAGGGAGCTGGAAAAAAGAGAGCTGTTGTGGTTTGATGGAATCGCTCTGGGCCAGAAACGGTACTATGTTTTTCTGGTAGGACCGGGGCCCATCAGAGTTATGCTTCCAGCTGGCGAGGCTGAAGGGTGCATTACCATCCAAGCTGAGTTCAGACTGGCAGGCTGGGAGTTTTGCACCTCTGGGCAGCAGTGCCTGAATCTATATTTACACCAGAGTGCTCTTGCGGTCTGGGGCCCGGGCAGGCAGGCAAAGAGGGTCTGTACGTGTTCCTGGTGCAGGAAGAACAGCGCTGTGATTTACAGCAAGTCCCTCCCTACCTCCCCCTCTGCCGTGGAGATAAGCAGTGTTTAGCCGGAGTCTTGCTGCTTGCACTGGGGATCTGTTTCCCAGATTACCAGGCATGTATTTTGGCTTCTTCGTGTCTGAGTTGTCAGATAACGCTGGAGACTGAGTTAATGTGCAGAGCAAAGGCACCCCAAGAGCCCAGCCTGCTGGGTCAGGCACTGTCAGCGGGAACAGCACATTTGCCTGCGTGCCATGGGGCTGGTGTAGCTGAGCTGGGATGCTCCATGCTGAGGGGCTTCCCTCAGCTGCCATGCTCACCTCCTCTGCTGTGGAGGCTCGTCGGAGCATCCTGCCGACAG
>NW_010245147.1:0-22900 GCF_000690775.1 Eurypyga helias | reverse complement strand
GGAGAACAAGAGCCAGCGCCTGACCCTGAAAGTACTGCTGGTCATGCTCTTGGCTCAGTCTCAGCCAGGATTTCTTCCTCCTCTGTGAAAAGCCAGGCTGGATTAAACTGCTCAGTACTGCCCACCATGGCCATGGTTCTGGTTTTTATTCCTCTGTTCCTTTCCTTTTTTTCCCACTAGGCCTGGATTAAGCTGAATTTTGTGGCTGGGCAGTGTGGAGTAGTGCCAAGCCCTGGTTGTGAGCACTGGCAGCTGTGAGACGGAGATTTTGGTGAGTTTTTCTGGAAATTTGTGGCATTCCAGCACATCCATCCATGCAAAACCAGGCAGTTTGTCTGCTCTGGCCCTTCTGTACATTGTGAACCATCTCTGAATTAAAGCTACGTGTGAGCAGCTCAGAAAGGAAGAGAGGAGTATTTCTGGTAGCAGGAGACAGGCATCCTCGGCAGCTGCTTTTTGCTGCATCCTAACTTTGATTTTTTTTTAATCCACAAATTGTCCCTCTCTGTCTGCCTCTCTTGCCTCTCTCGGGTGTGCTAGCTAGGCCTCTGTAACAAACTTTTAAACACTGGCAAACACGATTGCATCCCTAACCCGGGGAGGGGGTTATTGCCGGTCACGCAGAGTTCCCATCTGGCAGCAGCAAACCCCACTGCAATCGCTCCATAACAGCAGCTGGAGGCAGACACGTGGCCTCAATGCAAGGCAGGTTTTTTTTAAGCGGGATGGGTACCACCACTGTAAAGAGAAGGAAAACCTTGTGTAATGAGACGGCCCCTGCCATGTGCAACATTTGCCGTAAAGCTGTAAAAACTGCCCATCTTCCTCTCCAAGCTACTTTCTGGCTGTGTTTCTGTATCCCCCACGATTTGGAGCTGTTGAAATAGTTCTAAACATCAGGGGCATTGCACAACTTGAGATAACACTGGCAGTCTTGCTCAATGGCAAAGGGATTATAATGGCAGGCTCTTACAAAAAAATACCTGCGGGGAGAGATCGTGGTTTCATTTGCTTGTTTGTTTTAAGCTGAACTGCCGTATTTGCATTTGTTGGTGCCAAATTCTTTTGCTCCCTCTGCCATATAACTGAACGCTGGTTTGGTTACCTGAAAACGCAGCCCAAAACAGTTCCCGTGCTTCTTCAGCTGCTGGAAATCACGCAGCTGAGGAGAAGAGAGTTCAGGTGTTTTCAGGAGATACTTCGGCAGTGAAAAGGGAAGGCGATGCTTGAGGGGTTGGCACCTCACGTGCAGCTCTCCGTGGAAACTCAGTGTCGGAGGGAAGGAGTAACAGTGCTTTTTTGCTTCTCCTGCAGAGCTGCAGCCTTTGACTCTGCTTTCCCTGGGCCGCCTCTCCACCTACCTATCATTAACATTCAAACCCATACCCTATTAATTGCTGTCCTTAAAAACAGAGGGTTTTCTGTCCTGTTCCAATAGTGAGGGTGTCTCTGCCCAGGAACACAGCCCCTGAGCCCTTTGGCAGCAGCGCGAGGGCTCCCATCAACTCCGGCGGGCGCTGGCTCCCGGCCCAGGACAGCCATCGCTGCCAAGAGCTGCGCTGCCGTCTGCTCTCCAAGCGAGAACTCGATACCAGGGCAAAACCCGGGACAGCTGCAGCAGTCACACACCAGTGCGCCGTTTGGAGACTTACACGGGGTACAAAAATGAGCTGCACCTTAATATAACTTATTACAGCCAGCTAAGCCCTGCTTTGCAGAAGAAAATTACATCCTCCACCATATATCCTAAATCTGTCGCTGCATCGGGGCAATCTGAAGGCACAATGAGAGCTTAAAAATCCATCAGACACAATGGTTTTCTTATGGTGTCCCAGTAATCCCGATTAGGGCTATAATGCACGAATGTGTGAGATACATGGTTTCTTAAACAGAGGCTGTTTATGCAAGCGTTTCCTTGCCGTGCCTGCTGGGAATACAGCCTCGACAGGAAAACGACATTTGCAAACAAATGAGCAGAGAGACGCCAGCAAGTTCTCATCTCGGAGGGAAATTAGCATTTTAATATTCTGCGCGGGACTTTGCTAGACGGCCAGGGCTTGTAGGTGCTGTGTAATAATGACACCGATAATTAATAATAAATCTGATGCTGAAATGCCACGGAGTTTGGGCTGTCTGCATCCCTGGCATGTGGCAGGGGCTCAGGGCGGGAGCTGCTCTTGTGACAGACACCTCCCTGAGAGTATTTTACAAATGGAGAGAGGGAACTCATGGCTAAAATTAAGGGATAAGAGGGGTGGCTGGTAAGAGAACTGAGTGACATGGAAGTCATGAAAAAACTGGTGCTGAGAGAAGGGAGGACGAAGGTATCACGGGCCTGAAGCTGTTCCTGTCTTGCACTGGGTCCGAGCATCCTTCAGCAGCGCTGGCCCAGGCTTCCCACCCCTTGCAAGCAGCTGGTCCCCTCCAGGCAGAGACAGCAGCACATGGGGCTTGCGGGATGGGGACCGGGGTGAGCAAGGGCAAAGGCAGGGGACAGTGGGGTCCCTGCAGCTCACAAGTGACGTGTGACTTGATGGGACAGGGGGAAGGCAGAGAGGATGGAGCCTGACCCAGAGCACTGCTTTGAGGCTTCACCCAGCAGAAGGGTGGGCTGAGCCCCCACTGATGGCAGGCTGGGGGGCAGTGTGAAGTGAAGGCGGGAGCCACTGGCTGGCGGGGACAACTCCGGTGTGCCTGCAGGGAAGTGGATGCTGATCTGGTTCTGAGTGCCTGGCCTGGGGACTCACATTTCTCTTCCACAGCCTTATGCAGAGCTGTGGGAGATGCTGCCACAGCTCCTGGCTGGCCCAGCTCTGCCATCCGTCACAGTATCACTTGATGCATCTTGTAAAGAAAGGGTGCAGAAATTATCAAAACCATGTGAGAAGGTTTGCCTGGGGAACATCTCCCACAAGCAGCTCCTCCTGTGCCTGGGTCGAGGCTACCGATGTAAGGTGACGAAGGTTTGAATCCTGGCACAGGCTGTTGAACCTCCACTTGCCCCAGTCCTGTCCCGGGACTGCAGGATCCAGGCTAGCTGGGAGTTATTTATCCACCAGACGGCTTAAGGGGGTGTATTCCCCAGCAAGCTGCTCAGAGAGATGCACAGAGTGAAACTTTTTCACAGGCAAAGCACATCTCATAACATTATGGTATGTCACATAGCCACGGTGAGGCATTTCTGTTGGCATCTGACGCCGTGGCAATTAATTAATTAATGGTGGGCACAGCAGGTGCCTCTATGGCCCGAAGCTGCATTTACACTGCAGGCATTTCCCCGTAACCTGCTTCTGATGTGATTTTTCTGTCAAATGTATCTGTTGCTCTCATTCTTTTTTTTTTTTTTTTACTTTTAATGATGGCTTTTACTGTTCTCACCAGAGCCATTTGCCAGCTGTCGCAGTCAACTATTCCCCGTACGTGCAGGCAGGGCTCAGAGCAGGACTTCATTTCAGGGGAGGTGAGAAACGCGCAGGCTGGGGCTGCTGGCTGGCACCACTCCCTTGCCCGGGCGCTCTCGGAGCCCCGACTGCTCTTCTTTCTCACTCCCGGGCTTGGCGTGCATAATCCCAGCCTTACTACGTGGGGCGGGAGTGTCTGGGGACTGGTTGCCCTTCATTGTTTTATCTCCTATTTCTGTATGTGCATTTTGGAGGTCTGCCTGGGTGGCTTTTGCCTCTTTTATGGGATTCTAAAATTATCAGCTGATGCTTATTCTCTTCGTTGGGTGAAATGTTTACAGCTTCTTGCTAAATCCGAATGGTTCCTCTCTAATTTGGGTTTCTGTCTTCATGACAGAAATTCTTGAGTCCAAATTAGTTGTCTGGAAATTGTACTTTGAGGGAAAAACCATACTGCTAACTGCTAACTGTGCAGTAGGTAAGGCTGAAACCCAACCGATAGCTACGTCCTCTATTTGGGGAGGTTTAACCAAGGCCGCTTTCTTCTCAGATGCCCATTCCGCTGGGCTACGTGTACTGTTTGTGCAAGAGGGAAAACTGATTTTAGATCCCTGTTTTCATAATTACATTATGGGCTCGTATTGGTAGTATCTGAATGCCCCGTGCAAACTATGGAATTGTGTTTTGAATTGCACCCTGCCCTCCCTAACAGGTGATGTCCACAGGTTTGGCATCTGCTGTTGCCGTTTGTAGGCCACGAGCTGGGCAAACCCTCAGCCGTGAAATGCTCGTATGGGCTGGTGGCACCGAAGCTACAACCTGGAGCACCTGTGGAGGTGGATCCAGGCAAAACAAGGATGAGCTGGTGAGGCTGTAGAGTCATTTATCCAGGCAATGGAGATGGGAACATCTAAGAAATGCACCTGCCAAAAATGGCTCCCAGCTGAATGGGTGAGAGCGTGTGTTAGCAACAGTTTTAGGACAGACAAAATGATCATGCATGTAACCCACAGAGCTCCTGGGAGAAGATCAGGCCTGTAATTGGAGCAATAACCATTCTATGATTCTATGATTCAATAACAGGGGGCAGATCTGCTGTGGTCCATGTTCTTTTGGTCACTTCCTACCATGCCTGCAAGGCAGCCAGCCATAAGGCCTGGCGTTAGGCAGGACTTTCTTATCCTGCCACCCTTTGCCTGTGCTTAGGACCACATCATTCGTGACCACACCAGTCTTGCTCCAAAGTAAATGATATATCAATAAATCAGGAATGACAAAAATGTTGCCATTGCAATTTCAGGCAGGATTTAGCCAGATCTGCTCTATTTTTATTTACAATCAGGCTGGTTCTTGCACAAGCGCCACTCTGAAGGCAGTTTGTATGAGCTGGAAGTGTGAGAGTACATTTTCCTCAGAGGACCATGTAGATCAGCGATTTAGACTGGTTTTCACTTGCTGCAGGAAGGGAATTCTGTAAAACAAAGTGAGCTTTTCAAGAGAATGTGATCACCAAACACACCTCCAGGATTTTGCTTTGTTAGAAAGGGCAAGGATGTTATTTGCAGTCTCAGCAAGACATAAATTTTCTTCATCTCTCTGGGCACAGAGTGTGCAGCTTCCATGAAGAGCTGTGCCTTCAGGCCTCCTCTCACGCGTTCATTCAGACACACACAAAGGATCACACCAGGAAGCAAATAATACAGTTGAAGTTGCAGTTTTTGCTGCACTGGAAATCTAGCCTAACCCTGAGTGAGGTTAGGGATATTAGCTAGACCTCCAAAACCGATGTCTGCAGAAGCAGGAGGTTGTCTGGAGCCTGACTTTCAGAATTATATGTATTTTTTTATTTTTCATTCTCTTCTCAAACAGGCTGTCATGCTCCCTGCCTGGTTCTCCCGTGTACACATGCATCTTGGATGGAGATAAAGTATCACCATCTACTGGCGGCTCAAAGGATAACGGCAGAAAATTTTGAAGATAAGTGAATTTGCTGTGCTTTTCCCAAATACCCATGTGAGATGCTGCAGAGACCCCTGCTCCGAGAGAGGGGAGGCTGTCTCATGGCACCGCTTTGCACCACCTCACCCTGCTCCTGAAGCCTCCTTGGCTGCCTTGGAGCAGCTCAGGCCTGGCAGGGTATTTCTGGCATACCCTTGCTGGGACTGCACCCACCCCTTGGTCTTGTGTGCAGGAAAGGGTGTCTCCTGGCACTGTTTGCTTCTTGTCTGTGTGCTCTGTTGGGTGATGCTCTTATGGGCTGGAGAAGTTGTGGCTTGCTTGCTGGGAAAGGGGAAGCAAAGGCGGTGCCTGTGAGCCACGCTATCCCAGGAAGCAGCCAGGAGCTGGGCTCAAGCCTCTGGGTCACGACAGGCTCCGGCCAGCTGGGCAGCTCCCTGGCTCTCACAGCCAGACATCAAGTGCAGAAAAGATCCGGTTTCTGCTGTGCCCTTTGCAGCGAAGGGACTGGTGACCCCAGAGCAGGGGTGTGCCCAGACAGGGAGATGCTATTTGCTGCTCTGATTCACACGTGATGGTGGGTTGTTGAGATCAGTTAGGGACAAGACAAGCTGCAGTAACCTGGAGGACAGGGAGGAGGTGAGGTCATCTCCTGGTGACAGGGAAGGTGCTCCACAGCCCACGACTTTGCTGCTGTCTTTGCTTGAAGAGTGGAGGAAAACACAGCCATGGCATGGCTTGTGCTCTCCAGAAATGCCCAGTGGAGGTGTGGGGTTTCACAACCCAAGCCCTCAGCAGGTGAAGACGTGGCTGAGCATGGCTAGAGACAGCGGTGAAGGTAACAGTGCTGAGGATGGGATGTCTTTGCTCAAGGGCCCCCAGAGCGACCACATCCCGTCTGCTGAAGGCAGTGAGAGGCGATGGTGTATAGGCAACAACACCAAGGTTGTCCTGTGGTGTGGGCACGCTTTGTTGAGCTGAGGGAACGGAGCCCATGGAGCTGACCACCAATAGTGGGCAAGGGGCCACCCACACCCACCTGGGGTAGCTTCCCCAAGGGGCTGCAGGCAGGTTCTAGCCCATCCTTGGCCAGTGCTCACCAGCACCTGCAGGGCCTATGGGAGATGGAGTGGAGGAGTAAAGGAACTAACTGAGAGAAGAGCTAAGGACTTCATGGTGGTGGTGGTCTATCTCCTTCAGTAAAGCAGCTCTTGCCCTGTTTCCCCAAGGTACCGGTGTGATTTGGCCTTCTAATAAAAACTTGCCATTGGTTTACGTGCAGAGCATGTCAAGGCGACAGCCCCCTGGAGATTACAGTACAAAGTAGACACACAGCTTTATTCCCTCCGCAGTCGTTTCCCCTGCTCCCTGGATGGGTTTTGAAGCCTGGACTCAGTTTTGTGTTGCTGCAGCTGACAGCATCCAGGTTTTAGTGTGGACACAGTCTCTGCCAAGACAGCAGGGTAGAAGCAGGCTGCACATACATTTGTGTCAGTAAGTCAATAAGGGCACATGGGAGGTTTGTCTTCCCAAGTTAATTGGACCTGTTGAGATTCCTAGGAACCCCAGCAGGTGTGTCACATGGACTTCTAGGACAGAAACTACCAAGCTCTACTAAATCTTGACTTTGTTTTTGATTGCCACTTAACAGTCAATCAGAGGGAAGCGGGACTAAGAGTCAACCCATCTTAGGTGTTTTATGCTTTTTCTTACTGATGACATTATGATGTCTCTTCAAGCACCATCATCTCCCCCTCAGTTTGCTGAAGGCCATCAGAAAACAAAGAGAAACACCTCCGGGTTTCAAAGTTAGAAAGGTTAGGAGTTGGGAGGAAGCAGGTTGCGCTTTGGAGCCTCCTCTGGCACCATCACAGGGCATTTCAGTATTTTGGTTTTGTTCCACCTGGCCACAAAACTCCAATATATCAGATTTTCTATGAAAGAGGCTGCAACCCTGGCTCTGGGGAAAGCAGCAAGTCTCAGATCCTGGTAATCATGGGACTGTGAGCTCCCAAGGAGTTGAAAATATAGCAACTTGTGTTACTGGGTGCATGACTACTTGTCAGGCAACCAGGGAATGGTGCTAAGGGACTGTTTAGGATGTGTGTGGGCTCTGCTGGAATTTTGTCAGTCACCACCTTTCCACAAAATATTTCAACATCACTGAACTGGTAAATTCTAATGAAAGAAATATTTCAGTTTATTTTTTTCTACCCTTCTCTTGTGGGTAACACATGACCAAAAAAAAGAAGAGAAGAGGGTATTAAAATTCAAATAAAAATCTATTTTTAATTTTAAAGCAGCAAGCCTTGCAAGCACACTCTGTGTATTATGATACGGCATTTAACTATGCAACTCTGTTATACAATCATTACCCAAGGCAAGCATATAAAAGAGTAGGATAAAGGATGCAGGGGCTGCTGTAAATCTAGTTTCTTATAATTTTCTGACTCTCAGTTTTGCAAAAAAAGAAAATGTTCCTTTTTCATTTAATGGCTTTATGTGTCAGTATATGTAATAACACAAAAGCAATGTGGCTTGGAGCCAGTGCAAGAGGACAACAGTCCAGCATACGAAGCAATCATCTTTCTGGGACAGCAGAGAGGGAAATGTCAGGCAATGGGACCATCCCTCAGGCTGGAAAGAGCAGCAAAACATTCCCTACCCCATGGCAAATGCAGCTGCAGCAGCCGCCTGCCTCTCCCAGAAAGAAGAGGACAGACGTTCATTTCCCTAGGTCACTGCTGCTATAACCATTAAGATTTTTGTTGTTCTCAGATTAGTTTGCTTTGACTTATTTTCACTGAAGCCAAATGAAGACATTGGGAACTGCAAATGAGTAATGTCTGATCTTGAGGCTTCAGCTAAATGTCTCTACACTTCTTCCCTGTGCCACCATGAGATATAAGGGAGAATTAGGTTCAGCTTTGTGGTCCTTATATATTGAAAATGTCCTTTGGTATGCCAGTGACTGCAAGGCAGTACTTGTGTGCCTGTTGAGATAGGTCCTTGGGACATTTGCTTTGTTGGTTTTTTTCCAGTACTAGTGTTTTGCAGTTTACTCTGCAGTTTATCTCTTTAAAGGAAAACAAACAAACGAAAAGAGTATCAAGCGTATCAGCAAAGCAGGCATTATTTTGTGCACTGTGGTTACCCTATGCTTCTCTGAAGAGTTCTACAATATAAATAAACTTCTAAGAAGGACATTACGAAAATACCCCACAACTGAAAAATCAGGTGTTTTTAATATCAAAATCTGTGCCTCAGCCATTTTTCACTGTTTTGCTGGCAACCACGGATGTTGGATCAGGGGGAAAATATGTTCCAAAATATATTTTGCAGTGACCGTTTTGGATTCAATTGCCCATTTGATTGTGCCAAGCAGATCAACATTCAAAACACCTTATTAGTAAAACTTTCTTCTGCTTGTTTGCAAAAGCATAATACAAGACCTGTTTCTGGAGAGAGCCAGTTAAAAAAATACTCCACACCCCTGAATCACGCGTGCTACAAACACGGTTGTTTCGTTAGCTCATTGCCACTTCCACGCAGACAAATCTGCTTTTTTTTAAATTATTATTATTAATTTAAAAGAGTTGCTTGCTGAAATCAGGGTGCCAGCAGCCCTGGTTCTCCCCTGATATATTTGGTTTTGTCTCTGACACCTGTTGGAACCAAGTCCCCTCTGTTCACTGGAGAGAGAGCTTGGGCTTTCCTTGGAATAAACCCCAGATTTGCTGATGCAAGCCAAGGTGCTCCTTTATTATTATTTCCAGAGCAGGACACGCATTCCTCACAGCCTTATTTTTAGCTTCTGCAAAAATCTAGCGGAAGTACCTTATCTAAGAGAGACTGAGTTTCTTTGTGGCTTTGCACCAGACTTGTCCCTTCTCTATTTCTTCTTCCTTCAGAGATGATTGGACACGGGGTGAATTTTTTCAAACATGATTTTTACGGTACATCCCTCATTCTACAGCAAGTTAGAGACCCTTTGCTCAGTGACATTTGTGTCAGTACACAGTGGCCTCGTTTTACTGCGTCTTGCCTGGTAAACAGTACCATGGCATTGGGTAGGATCACTCACATGGGGACAGGGTGCAGGATCAAGCCCTTGATCTAGATTCCAATATATTTTGAAGCTAATCCAAGAGAAAGCATTGATTTTACTATGTAAACAATGTGGGGTTTGTATCAACTGTGTAAAGGTCATGTGCTTGCTAAGCTCTAGAGCTGCCCATTTGGTGCTTTACATCCACCCCTGAGCAGGGGCCCTGAACATCCCTGGGGTCCTTGGAACAAGCAGAGCCAAGTAACTCAAGACCCAACAGGTCTATCACAGAGGGCCCATGCAACAGGTCTTCGTTCCTGTTGCATCTTAACCAGATACATAAATCCAGAAGGAATTTGGGGGTAGGGGAAGTATGGAAACAAAATGAGGTGATAGTATTTGAACTTTTGCAATGAAGAAGAAACTAAAAATGTAATACAGGAACAGGATCATTCTGTCACATCTGGAAAACTTGGAAATGACCAGCTGGAATTCTACCACATTTATGAAAATATTGTCTTTCAGGATGCCAACTGAGGAGAGTTGCAGCCTAGTAATGATTTTGATACCAAGTTTTTAACAAATCGGTGTATACTTACGAGGGAAGTGCTAGCAGTTCCCTGCTGCCTCTGCTCTCATCCCAGCGGAAGGATCTGATCAATAATTCCACGGCATGACCACTTGTTTAAGATTTACTTTGAAACTGTGGTCCATGAATTTTAGCAAAAGCTTCTCAAAATTTAATAGTGAAACAACTTTAAAACAGTATCATCTGCCTTGCAGGATTTCATATTCCTAAATTTGAACTGTTTGGGTTTTTTTAAATTTCCAAGTGCAGGGAGGAAGAATACTCTGGAGACTGCTGCTGGGACCTCAGGGTGCCAAAGCATGTCTCACCTGACATCCTAACAGAGCTGGTCAACTCTGTGAGTGTCTTCCAGGCAATGGGTTCCTCCATCGAGCTATGGCTGGCGTTACTGTGACTTGCGATGTTTAACTGAAATATTATTTTCACTGCGAAGGAATGTCTCCAGTGTGAGGATACTTGCAAGACCTGTGAACCTTTCAAGCTCCAAGAACATTTGGGGTGTTATGGAGATTGGAGCCTCCCCACTCAGTGCATGTAAGGGAGTCCAGGAAAAGCCTCTTTTCTGGCAGCTCTTCAGTAAGGTAAGAACCCAGGCTCACCAGGACATACAAGTTTCATTGCATGTTGATGCAATGTTGTTTGTCCAAACACTGAGGTGCTTTTGGAAAAGCTACCCTAGAGTACATTTCTGATGAGTCAGTGGTTAAATCCAGATTCAAACTGCAAATCACACTCTGGCAGAAGTATTTCAGGATTTTAGGATTTCATCTGATATTTAAAGAAATTTAAATCTGCAAGAAAGTCTTCAGATGTGCTATAATCCTGCTACAGTAATCCTTAAATAAGTATTTATCCACTTGAAACAGAAAAGCTGTAACAGCTGTAATATTATGAATAGAAATGCATGTGAAAACTTGCTCATTCAGTTAACAACAGCACAAGGGTTTATGGTTAGCCTGGTGTCAATGACTCCACTAGATCTGAATAACCTCAATAAATATGAGGCTGTGATTTGTTCTCAGCTGCACTGTTACAAATCCAAGCTATTTTCCCTGCTAGCAGAGGAATTACTCCATATTACTGTACTAGTAAGATCCACATAAGCAGCACTGATACTATATCAAGTAGCTAGGATTAAAAATGGGCCTTCTACGGTTTAGTTTGTAATTGTGTCCTCGATTTCTGAAGTGGGATCTGGTTCCATACAGAGTAATTAAGAAGAGTAAGATGATCTGAGTTATCTTACATAGTGTCTCCTTGCAGATTTTTTAGATACTTGGTAGAAACAGACTTCCCTTTACGTTATTTACAGGGATTTGCCCGAGTACTTGGAGACAGTTAGAGTCACTATCTTTCTCACAGAAAGGAAAAATGGTGTTACCCAGTTTTAGCAAGAAAACGCATTACTGAACTTTTTCAACACTCGCTGCCTCTATAGTAACTTGCTATCATCTTCCCTGGAGCTGGGAAAACTGGTTGACCCAGCCACCAAATATGTTTCCTATCAGATGTCCCCAGCGTTTCCTATGAAGAGACTGTATTTGAAAAGATGGCTAAGAATTGTGTATAGGCGTATTAACCCTTTCTTCAGAAGAGGGAAGTCTTGTCATCAAATGCAAATATTGTGTCTGTTGTTTTGATAGATCCGTCAAACGTGTAAACAAATTCTGAAAAGGATTTTATTTCAAGCCATGTATGGGAAATCTGTTTCTGAGTGGTCTGTAAAACACTATAAATAATACGCAGTTAATAGTCCTGGTAGTGATTAAAATTGACTATACTTTCTTTCCAAACAGATTTTTTTTCCTGGCCAGCTTATTTTCTGCCACTGCTTGAGCAGTTTGCTTTAATATCGACAGGGCACTTCTGTGTTCCTTTAATGACACCTCTTTTCCTCTTGAAGTGAAATACCCTTTTGCTTCTCATCCTATTTTAAACCTTTGGACACCTTCTTTGAGTGCACAAATTGAATGACACCATTCACCTATGCTGTAGTTGGAGAATCTGAGACGTTCTGAGGATAGGTGCAGAAACAGTGCAGTGACTGCTCAGAGAAATGGATATGGAACTTTTTGTTGTTATGCAGGAAGAGTGGTACCATCTCCCTCAGACTCAAACCCTTTGGGTGCTTTGGCACCTGCAGAGGCTAACATCTGACTTTACTCTACTTTTTAGGCCCTAGGGCCATCCTCAAGTGTCCTGCTTGACATTGTTGGAGAGATCAGCATGGTTCTGCCAGCCTGGAGTTCATCCTCATGGACACATCCTTGATGTGGTACTGGAACCAAGGCCTCTGTCTCCCACATCGCCGTGGCTGTCATCGGCACTTGGCTATTCTTGGCCTGGTCTTTCTCCTCTTGCAGGCGTTGCATCAGGATGGGTGTTCCTCAGATCAGAGCCTGGGGTGCAAATCTGCTCTCTGTGCCCTCACCACTGTATCCAAAATTATTCACTCACCGATTTTTAGTCTAATATTTATCTGTAGTGGGGGATGTTCGACTCCTTGGTAGTCTCTTGGAAACAGGGCAAAGTGGAAATCTGTGTTTATGGTCATTGAGTCCCAGGTGAGCAGGCAGACACTAGACAAGTAATTATTTCAAGGTTTCTGGTTTTCAGTAAGTATACAAAATCGGATCTGTGCATTTTAGAAGCAGTGCTGGAGGCTAAGAGTCCAAAATAGAGCCTGTTTCCCACTGGTTAGCAGCTCATGTCTCTGTGTCCTTCTCACATAGGCTGTTTTCTTTCTCGTGCGCCACTAGCTGCGGAAATAGAAACCTTCAGGCAGGCTTATGAAGACTGTGCTATCCTACCCAAATCTGGAATTTCCTCCTCCTCCCAGGGTGCAGAGTGGAGCGTGTTCCAGCTGTGCCTCCTTCTTACAATGCCTGAGGGTCCCTGCCGGGGAGCAAACAGGCTTCAGGCCTGGGGGGACCACCAGCGTCTGCCCCATTGTCAGCTTCCTAACTGGCAAATGCCCCGTGTCCTCTGGCTGCTGCCAGAGCAGTTGTTGTGCTGAGGAGGCCAGACCTGTGCCTCGAAGGGCTTCTCTGACCTTGGCATGGGTGGGTACAGTGTGATGCCCGTGGGCTCAGGCAGCTCTCCTGCCTGGGGGAGGGTGACCACGGCTAGCGCCATTTGTTATTGCTGTTACTTTCCTGGTACATGGGAAGGAGCAGAGGATTCCTCTGAAGAGGAGAACTCAGAGTTGAAATGATCGATTTGCATTTGGTATCAAAAAACTGGATAAATAAGCCCCTGAAATCAGTATTTTAATAATACATTTAATTTCTTTTGAACCCATCTATATTTTCAGCTGCAGCAGTGCTTCATTATAGGAATGTATTCTTATGTTAAAACTGCAGTTTAATGATAGGAGTAAATATTTCCATAAATTTGTTTTCAAACCTGATAGTTTCACTCCATGTCCCTAATTGTGTGTGATGAAAAATTGTGACTAACGAAAAATTGTGACTAACTGTTGCCTGTCCATTTTCTCTGTGCCATTCCTTATTTTATGCGCCTCTGTCATGTCACATCTCTTAGCTGGGGATCCATCCAAGTATTAGTTTATGCAGTTTCCCATTGCATGGAAATTACTTTCTCTTCCTTCTTGGCTTTCATTCACCCTCTGGTTCTAATATGTCTATTTCGGGATGGGAGGACAAAAACAATGCATGCACAAGACAGAAGTGCCTTGTGGATTGGCACAGGAGTGGGAAGACTTCTTATTTTGTTCATTCCAAATGAATCACGAAGTCTCTGATTGCGCACCTTGGCTCAGTGCAGCTCTGTGTAAAGGAAGAGATGAGGAAGTCGCTCAACAGCGTATTGGGAGTGGTGCTGCCATCTGGAAGCTTTCTCCTAACCAGTTAGTTGCCATCTTCACCAATGATTCATGGGTAGTTTAACTCTCTCTAAAAAATCTGATATGGTTTATAGCTTAATCCGGAATTTTAGAATAACAAAACCTGGTATAACATGGAAAACCCATGGGGAATCCCACAGAAACGTTAGCTGTACAGCAGGAGTGTGTCAGGCTGGAAAAGGGTGCAGGAGAAAGCTGGAGCTTCACCTGCTTCCACTGTTCAAGCATTTGCTCTCCCTCATGCTCCAACACTGGGTCCCTCAACTCAGGTGAGAAAACTCTCCCTTGTGGAATGACAGACAGATGACACAAAAACCTCATGCACCAGTTCCGTCTTGTATTTTGTCTTGATTTTCATTTTCAGATGAACTGGTTTTGCTGTGCATTTGCATAATCAGGAAATTATGTGGACACACAAAAGGGAAGGGAAAAAGAGGGCACTTTGCCAGGGAAGGGACACAGCATTTTAGAACAAATACTTTGATAGCACATCCAAACCCACAAATTGGCTCTTTTTGTCTCCTCTTTTTCATGTGTGTTTGAAATCGATCATCGTTTAATGTTTCTCAAATAAATGGAAGAAAATCCAGTACCTCATGATTTTACTTCTTTCCTTTCACAACAGTCTGCTTATTTTCTCCGTCTGAATTGGAGCAGCGGCAGCGGACAGGGGACCTGTTTTTTTCCTTTGCCCAAGTTTATGTCAGGAGTAACAGTTCTGGGAGGATTTGTGTTCATATGTTGCAGAATTGCAGAGAAGCATGAGATGCATGGTAAGTGCACAAAACCACTCCTTTAGTTTCCTGAGCTGCTGATATTACAGCAGTTGTCAAAATACTGAGTGGTTGGATTTGTTTTCACAATCAGTGCTTATATTAAGCCTGGCATGTTTTAATGAAGTCCTTTGGAAAATTCAGCTGTGTATCGTGTGATATTTGTGCTGAACAGGAATACTATTTAGTACCTTAACATAATTGTCTTGAGAGGACTGGAAGTCCTTGAGCCTGTGCAGACTTAGTTCAGTCCCTCTTGAATCAGTCAAGCAAATTTAAAAGTAACAGGACCAGCATGCTGAGTAATCACTGTTTTCTGCTTGAAATCTCACATAGGCCAGCGTGACAGCGTGTAGGAGGAATACTAAATAAACTGTTAATCCCAAAGGCTTGGCAAGTACTCACTGAGCATACCTGCCTCACTGTGGTGTTTTAGCACATAGCAGCCATCAGCACATCCAGTAAAAGATAAACTGGGTCAACTGGGAGGAAAGCAACTGAAAAAAAAAAAAAATTGGTGTCATCCAGGTCATTTCCACTGCAAGAATTAAAAGCCAAGTGGAAAGCAAAGTCAAAGGGAAAACAAAGCAGCAGAAATGCTGTAAGGATGTTGGGTTTGCTGGTATATCACCCAAGTTCACGTTGTACTTTCACTGCAGTATTTGTCCAAAGAACAAGAGGACACTACCGTTCTTGAAGAATCACACATACCAGTTTCAGAAGTGAAAAGGAGGGAAAGCTTAACCTGACACTGACAACTGGCGGCTGTTGTCAATAGCTCACTTAAGTGAAGGGAGACTCTGGAAAAGCATAGGTTTTTCAGTGCAGGGTATGTGTATGAAATGCCATCTGTCGTGGGACTCTGTGCACGGTCATGAATTACCCTGTACAGCAAACTGAAGAATTAGATTTAAGTGCATAACACCCAAAATTACCAGCAAATTTTGCCAAAACGTGTAATTTTTCTTGCCTCTGTTTTCTAGGAGTGGTGGTGTGCCTGCAAAGAGACAAGACCGTTGCTTGGTAGGGCTTCTCCTGGAATGTCTTTGCTGTAGTGTTTGCTGTCTGTGCTGCTTGACTTTGGCATTATCTTTGTCTACTCCTGCTTTCCTTGTATTACTTCTGTGTGGAAAAAAACATCTGGAATAGTGCGTGGTGAGAGTGGCTGCTCCACGCCTCGTAAGAAATGACAGACGTGTCAAGAGGACTTGGTAAGAGGTTTTCTATGGACTTGTGCTTGGCCAAGGTTATAGAATTAAAGTTTGGATTTGCTTTTTAGCCATTTGTGGATTTCACCTGGCTCAGCTTTGCAGTAATCCTTAAAACTTTAAAGTGTTTATGTAGCTAACATCAGCCTGAGATGGGACTTTCTGAGTGAGGGATGCTTGTATGTGTCTTTGGAGATTCAGCTAAACAAGACCCTTTTATTTTGGCTCTCCACAGCCTAAATGCAATCAGTCCAGTGAATGCAAACTCACCTGTGGCATTTTGTATCCCTAACTGGTATGAAGAAGAGGAATGATTCTGTAATTGTGTGTAGCAGCAGCTTTTGAATCTGTTGGCAAAGTTGCCTAAAATTTTGTCTTCAAGTGAGATTTTCTGATGAGGGTATTTGACATTACCTGGCTGCATATCGTATATAGTGTCTGTCTGATTTTTCCAAGCACACACAAAATATGCGTCTCATTTTCAGTATGTTTCCTACAAGAAGGACTTATTTCTTCTCCAAAATTCCAGTTACACTTCACTGCTCTTCACCCTATGTTAAAGTCAGCGTACATTAGGAAATATGTAGCTCCTACTGATGTATGGAATGTAATTTCTGCTTGCCTGCTTTATTAGCCAGGGTGCTGTTTTGCAGTATACAGTACACGCAGTACATATTCCAGCTCCCCGAGGCGCTTGTGCTTGGCATCCTTCCTGCTCTGAAATCTGTGCTGCCACTTCCTCATTGCTGAGACCACCAACAGACAGGATCTGGGAGTCCAAAACGCAGTGGTTTAAGACACTCTGGCACCCAGGCCCAACCTACCTTTCTGCCAGCACGGAGAGGGCCAAATCACATGAAATCTTTACCTCAGCCAGCCTGTTTCACAGACCATATATTTGCTGAGGCAATAAGCAGAGGGCCATGGAGCAGACAGCTGGTATTGGTATCATCTTCAGTCACTTCATCTAAATCTGTCAGATGTCTCTTGACTGTGTCCTTGGTTATTCATGCTAAATAGCTTAAGCTAACACGGTATGCTGCTGGTTTTTCTGCACTTTTAAGAATCCACAATGCTTGTCTGTGAGGCCTCAAAGAAACTCCAGTTTTCAGAGGGAGATCCAAACATTGGCGTGACAGCAGCGAAGGGAATTCAGTAGTTGCCAGAGTGGTTTAACTAATCAATTGCAGCAAAAAATTCACCTCATTAGTTTTCTCTCTGAATACATTTGCAAGCCAAAAGGCACTGCTTGCATGCCTGATCACATCCATAGTGAAGGAGATCAACTTTCAACTTGTTTTATGATCTAATTCATTTGATGAATATCTCTATATTTGAGAATATCTCCATATGAGAATATCTATCTGTCTGTCTATCTATCTATCTAAGAGAAAACCATGATGTTCAGAAAATTTCAAGGGGTGGAGAATCCATCAGTTCCTTTGGTTGACAGTTCCAATAATTATTTACACTTTCTGCTGTGAGCATGGACCTTGTTTCTCATTTCAGTGAATCTGGCTTCAACTTTCAGCTTCAGGCTTATATTATCTCTGTCTCTGCTAGTGTATAGTGTCACTTGGTAATTGTGGGTTTTTTCTTTATTCAGGTTCTGAGGCAGCATAAATTCTAGTCACTTCTTAATTTTACTACTAACAAGATTACAAAATTGAACTGTGAACTCCCTTCCCCCCCTTCTTGTAAGCATTTCCTTCCCACTATCATTTATTTCTGTCC
Source organism: Eurypyga helias (assembly GCF_000690775.1). Lineage (NCBI taxonomy): Eukaryota > Metazoa > Chordata > Aves > Eurypygiformes > Eurypygidae > Eurypyga > Eurypyga helias. The sequence continues at coordinate 5,326 of NW_010245147.1, read as the reverse complement.
TCCTGTATGTTCTGGTTGTACAAAACCACAGAACATAACCAGTACAAAATGCAGGAATTTCTAATTGATGCATATTCTGAAGATGCCTTCTCTGTTCCCCAGTGAAATACAGAGTGACAGAGCAATTTTGCAACCCCGCTACCACTGCTGTTGCAATCACGCATGCTGCTGTTTCAGAAGGGCCCTGGGGAATTCACAAGACCACGCAGTCCCTCTCACGGTCACATTACTGGTGAGGAAGTTGTGCTGAAAACCTTGGAGCAGGGGGAGCTTGAGAGAATATTGCTCAGACTTTGCCACTGTGCCCTGTGTCCCCTGGTGTTCTTCCTGATGCTGTGTCTTGGCTAATATGTGATCACTGATCCTACAGGCAAGGAAGGAACATATTAAAAAGGTAATAACTGAAAATAAATTGAAGATGGGATTTTGAGTGTACCATGGTAAGTTTAATTAGAGCACTCTCTTCGGAATTTCTCTTAAGATTAAACTTTTGCTAAAAGGTGTTTGTAAGATGTCTGTCAGATTTCTCTGACTTTTACAAGGCATTCCTATCATAAAGCTATCAGAGAGTTTAGCTTCTGCTTTCCCTAGGTGGCCAGGCCCTGTAGGTGTAGTCCAAAACTGCAACAGACGAATTCCCATTGCCATCTTCCTTACAGTCTAAGTACCTTCTGTTACCCCAAAGAGTTTAGATGGAGTAATGACCTGAAAACCTCTCATTGCTATCCTGCACATTCAGCTTGCTTTTCTGAATTTCTGGATTATTTTTCATTAATCTAAAAGGATGTTCATTCATATTGGATCAGTATAGAAAGTTTCCATGATGAACAACATACGCATTCATCATCTGTACAGCTGGAACAACCCCAGACAAAAGGATACTGTGGAGGAAGAGTTCTCCAGTGAAACTGATGTAGTTTGCACTGAAGTATCATGGTTAGATGTACCCTTGCAGATGTCCGCAGTACAACTAGGAGATGCTTGCTAGGCTTCCAAAATCCTATCTCGGCCTTTATTGCACTGAATATAAATCCTGAGAGAGTTCTCTGGAGGAGTCTCCTGTGATTATTCCAGAGTCTGATCCAGGAGACAATGGAAGAAAAAACATAGCCAAAGCCACAGCAAATAACTTCGGGCTGCTACAACGGCCTCGTGCCCGCCTGGCCTGCTGTTTTGAGTAGGAATGGGGGAAAAAGAATATACATTGAGCATATTTGTCTTACAGCAGCTGCCAACAAACTGCTCCCCCATCTGCCTTGCTATGGCTCTGGTTCTTTAAGGCTGATGAGAAAATTCTTGGACTGGAGAAGACAGGGAATTGCAGTGTTCCTTCCTTGTAGTTCAGGAGAATCCCAGAAGTTTTTGCATAGCTGTGTGAACGTGCTGATCCTCTTTATCAACGTAAGCGCTGCACTACTGACCATGTTTTTAAGTCTGTGAAATGTATAATCATGCACAAGCTATGGCAATCTAATTGCAAAACCCCCAAAACACCAAACTCACATAATGCCATATTTTACTTTCTAGCAGACACAACCAACCTCTGCGTTACGTCCCTACTTTTCATAAAGAGAAGTTTTCTGCAGGCTTTTTTCAATGCCAGCAATTCAATGCCTGACATTTATGCAAGTAAGACCCATTTTGGGCTTAGTCTCTAGAAACTTCCATTGTGTTTTCATTGATAACTGCGCTTGCAATTGTCCTGTGGTTTTTCCCTGGAACAGGAATTGGTAACTTCAAAACAAGAGGTGAGAGAAGGTTATGTTCAAGCTATGTTGTGGCTGAGCTCAACGAGGTTTTTTTCACCGGTGTGATAAAGCAGACACCGGAGACCACTCAGGGATGTATCTACCACATGCTTGACCTGAGTGCTGGTGACAGTAGTTACATCATCTGTGCTTCTTACTTGACACAGCTGCGGTTCCTGTACTCCCTGTAATACTGCTCCTCATCTGTGGGTTACAAGCCTCGACAAAAGGAGTGGGGAAACAGATGGGTTGGAAATTGGCTCCATTTAAGAAGACATTACCTGTGTCCATGGGAAGATGTTGGCAACACTACCGCTTACCTGCTGTCCTCATCACGTTGGTATTTAGGGTTGGTTCAGCTGTAATTTGAAGCTCAGTATGCACATATGAATGTATGAGAACAAATAAATTCACATCGCAGGCATGTTGCCCCTCTACCTCTCATATTTTGGTGACACACATTTGACTTACAAAAGACAAGGCCAGGAACAGTCCTTACCAGTAGAAGCCAGATTTTTCCTAGTGGGAATGACAAACTGAAGGAGATTATTTTGTAAGCCATGTCTTCTCCCATTACAGGTTGTTAAGATCACTTCTTCCTTAAGGATTGGGCAATACTGAGTGTCTCTGTTGAATAACAACTCGCCTGTGAGTGCTAGAAATGAGGTTAAACATGTAACCGAGGGTTTTTTTTCGTGATGAGCCATTGCATATTCCCCTTGTGGGATTAAAAAAACCAACACTTTAAAGCCCTGGAACCCCCTGGAGAGTGTTGTCTGTTGTGAACACCCCCAATCTTCCCACCCCAGTGATTTCCAAAGAAAAAGGAATAGGAAAGGGATCACAACCTCTCTTCAGTTTCTTCTGCTAATAAAATCCCTAAAATTCTAAAGTAAGTAGAGCTGGATGTGGATGGTCTCATCTTGACACATTTTAATTACAGGTATCTTTCATTTCCTCTTTAGATGCTCCCTGTATTTTCGGTAGAACAAGAGTTTAGCGCACAGCAGAATCCTTTGGAAAGTGGGCTGTGTACTGTATGTGAATAGTACCACGACTATTTGTGGGCAACTCTGGTGAAAATCAACTCAGTGAGGAATAACAGTGACTAAAAGCACAGTTAGTGCTTCATGTAGCATTACTGTGACAGGGGAGGAGGAAGGCAGGCTTAAAGCATGTTGTGCATCTTCTGGGGCTTGAAAGAAACAAAGCAAATCTGTGACCACCACATGTTTAAGAGAGCAGGCATTGCAGACCTTACATTAATAACGCTTGGAAATGCAGACATGTGGGAGTTTGGTGTTAACTTTAATAGGAGTGAGTGCAAATTTCCTATCTTTACTCTGATAGGGGCAGTAAAGTCATGATATTATCAAAGAGGCAAGCATAGGGAATAATGTGTGCAAGAATGCCGGTGAGATTCCACAGTAAGAGAACTATTTATGGATCTTTTTAGGTTTTAAAAAAATGGTGCTGAAAGGGATTTATCTATTTATTTCCTACTTGACTTTTACACCAAGAATAGATTCTTCCCTATACTAGAATACTGTTGAAAATTAATGAATTTACTTGTTGTAGGAGGCGAGACACTAAAAAAAGGCACATGAGCAGCAATGCCAGTATTTAGCTGGAATGTTTACTATTCAGTGGTGTTTGCTTTTGCAAATAACTTTAACTAGTGTGACTGGACAAAGAAATGCTTTGTTAAAGTACCAGTGCTGCATTCAAGCACATAGCATTTCAAACCTGGAAAACATTCTCCAGAAAAAAACCCCAAGGACGATTAAATTTAACACTGGTATTTATAAGGCAGAAACCATGCAATACAAATATTCTTACCAAAAGCAAACAAATCTGTCCCTTAGGCTTACTAGTTTACGTAGCCTAAAAAGTAACTGCAATGAACTCTAGACTCAGTGTTAAAAATGTCCTTTGCCGATGCGGACAAACGTATGGGGAGCTTTGTCAAACGTAGCAAAGCCTTCAAAACTGTTGGGTGAGGTGAGGGGCCGAACAGCACGCTGGTTGTGAGGAGAAATCCTCTGCTGAACTTATTGTTCAGATTCCTAGTTGTGTAACGTGATGCTTGCTCGTTTCGCTGGTCCGGTCAGCAGTCAGTCAGAGCCAAGGAGCCTGACAAACATCTGCTTTTTCCAGGGCTGCGCTGAAACAGATTGTCACCCCAGAGCCCCAACATCTGCTCTGCGCAGAGGAACAGTTGTGGCGCTTGCTTGGTGCCAGAGAATCTTAAAGGCATGTTTCCCTGTGAAACGGTGGAGCCTGACAGCCTGTCTGGTAGCAGAAGTATTTGGGTTGGGTTTTAGAAAGGGAAGGTTGACTTGCAGTGATTTAATAGGTGTTCTCAGCTTTTCCCGTGCTTCCTGGAAAACAAAATATGCGTATGGGAAGATTGAATTCACTTGGCTTTTTTGTGTGTTTGTTTGTTTTTCCCTCCCTGCCCTGTGTTTTTCAATAGAGCAGCCCGGAAGGAGCTCATGCAATCTGCTGGAAATGTGTCTTTCATCACAGAACCATGAAATAATTTAGGCTGGAAGGAGACTTTGGAGGACATCTGGTCCATCTCCTCACTCAGAACAGGGACAACTTTGAACTTGGATCTACCCGTGAAGGGAAATCAAGTGCTCTGGAGAGGAAGAAAACTTAAATCTCCTATTTTACAATTGCTGCACCTGCAATATTTTTTTCTGCGTCTTGCCGAATTCTCAGGACCCAGAGTGACTGGGCTGCTGGAGCATCTCTGTTCTCACAAAGCCCACTGGTAGGTGAATTACAAAGGTCTCCTCTTGTGACTCACTTCGCTAATCCTCAGTTTCAAATTGATATCTTGGCCTAATCTGGGTAAGACAGAAAAAGAAGTTTAAATTTAATTGAGGCTTCGTTACAAACTGGATTACTAACGACCACCAGGCAGGTATGGGACACATCACCTCTTTTACTTTTAATAAATGATAATACTATTTTACATTGTGTGCTAAAACTTAAAAAAATCCCCAAAGCAAACATGCAAAGTAATATATCCAAATAACAGAGCAGGTTATAAGGCTACTGAAAATGCCTTATTAAGATTCCTCTTATTAACATGCCTCTTATTATTATCTTCCAACCCTAACCATTCTATGATTCTATGTGCAAGGTGTCCCTGCCCATGGCAGGGGGGTTGGAACTAGATGGTCTTTAAGGTCCCTTCCAACCCAAACCGTTCTGTGATTCTGCTAACATTCACATAATGGCCTGGGAAAAAAAAAGGTTGATACCCTCCTTTATTTGAAAGACACATGAAATACACCAGAGCCTGAAATACCCGGTTGTTAGGGATTGTCACAGGAGGATTGAAGCACATCATCGCCTCCTTTAACTTAATTAACGTTAATGGGGGAAAATAGAAGAGCGTGCTGCAGGTGCTGTCCGATGGGAGCAGCAGACCCAGCCCTGGGTGCCCGAGGCCCTCGGACTCCGCGGGACTCAACAGCTCGCTCCCTCCGGCAGACCGGACGCGCGAGGGGGACGGCTGCCGGGGACCGTTGGGGCGCCGGTCGTTAGTCAGGCGCCTCGCGCCC